>NC_137871.1:2877500-2920000 GCF_963924005.1 Protomyctophum bolini
GAATTTTACACCTCTCCCGCTTAGCGGAGAGTGGGGTGTGGTAGAGGACATCTCCCCGGACGCGTGGGTATGTCCAGATAGTTGCCTCGCGGAGCCGTCTTTTGTCCAGTGTCCAGTCTGGGTCCGGAAACGGTACATTTTTTTGCATTGACCCCATTAGAAGCTCTGCTGCTGTGAATTTTACACCTCTCCCGCTTAGCGGAGACTGTGGGGTGGTAGAGGACATCTCCCCGGACGCGTGGGTATGTCCAGATAGTTGCCTCGCGGAGGCCTCTTTGTCCAGTGTCCATTCTGGGTCTGGAAACGGTACATTTTTTTGCATTGACCCCAGTAGAAGGGCTCCAGCTGTGAATTTTACACCTCTCCCGCTTAGCGGAGACTGGCGTGTGGTACAGGACATCTCCCTGAACACGTGGGTGTGTCCAGATAGTTGCCTCGCGGAGCCGTCTTTTGTCCAGTGTCCATTCTGGGTCCGGAAACGGTACATTTTTTTGCATTGACCCCAGTAGAAGGGTTAAACCACCAACTGCAGAATTTTGGTAGTGTGTATCGTTCGGCCGTAATCGTCTTCCGAAGTTAGTAGAAGGGGCCTATATCACAAAAAATGCCATAAATCACAATCCATCCAAAATTTGAATCACATGTCCGGGGTGGTTCAATCAACCAAGTTCTAAAAGCAATTCCATTTTCATCCATAGGGGGCGCCGCAAATGCGAGAAATGTAACCGTTTGTCGCAAAAACATGAATTTTGGGGGTTAAATCCCCTCCGAATTACTTACACATGATCTAAGGTGTGACTTGAAATTTTAATAGGCTGGCAATATTAGTGGGAGGGGTATATGTAAGCCACTGCGGCAACCACACTCTGCAATTTTTTTAAATTGCAAATTTTCTAGTTTCCATTGTGATCCAAAATAAATAAATAGTTACAGCATATGATAAGAAGAACATGTGTACTAACATTTCAATACTAATGACATTTACAACCGGCCATCATAGATCAATTAAACAAAAGACAATAAATAGATATAAATAGAACTGCACTCTGTCGAGTGCATACTTGCTTGTTGCACACTAGTAGGCCATAAATGGCCTACTAGTGCTCAAGTGCTACAAACTGTCAATTCTCAGTAATGACTACTTGTGCCTGATACGGCAGTGGTCCCAGAATGAAACAATGGTAAATATTTTTATACACT
This sequence comes from Protomyctophum bolini, assembly GCF_963924005.1. Taxonomy (NCBI): domain Eukaryota; kingdom Metazoa; phylum Chordata; class Actinopteri; order Myctophiformes; family Myctophidae; genus Protomyctophum; species Protomyctophum bolini. Next base: position 2,878,701 of record NC_137871.1, read on the forward strand.
TCAGAAACATAATGTTGTAATGAATACGTAAGTGACGACTTTGTATGGTGACGTTTATGTCAATCAGTGCCTCCTAAGACTAAAACATATCGTCATTACGTCGCCATCGAAAACCAATTACACTCTGGCATTTGGTCCTTTAATCCACATATTTCTTACGTCATCATTGAGAGCTATACATATACTATGTATGTATATGTAATTTGTAAGTCGATTAGCGGTATACTGTGGTTACTTTGCGCCGTACGCACCTCCCAGCCAACCCGCCACTTTTGATGCGTATGCACCGTCCCAGCAAACTGTGCCTGATACGGCGGTGGTGCCAGATTACATATATGTATACACAGGAACATTACCTTTAATCCTCCCAACACTAAAACATATCGTCATTACGTCACTATCGAAAACCAATTACACTCTGGCATTGGGTCCTTTAATCCACATATTTATTACGTCATCATTGAGAGCTATACATATATAAAATGTGTATATGTAATTTGTAAGTTGATTAGCGGTATACTGTGGTTACTTTGCGCCGTACGCAGTCCCAGCCAACCCACCGCTTTTGATGCGTATGCACCGTCCCAGCAAACAGTGCCTGATACGGCAGTGGTGCACATATTTCTTACATCATCATTGAGAGCTAGTTATACATATACACACCATGTAATATGGTCCCAGCAAATCAGGCACAATTTGGCGGGTTGGCTGGGACGGTGCATACGAGCCTGGCGAAACTATTACTTGCGCGCTCTGCTTGCGCAAGTAAATAGATAAATACAGCACTATACTAACTTGCCCATCCGCCACTTTTTCAACATATTTTTAAAAATGTTCAAAGACTGGGCAAATTTAATTTCCCTTGGGATTTTGTTCCAATCCTCCACCCCTGTATATTTAAATGAGCTTCTACCTACCCTATGTCTCAGGTTTGGTGGTTTAAGATCAGCTACACTAGCCTTGTGTTCAAACTATGGAACTGGTTAACATACGGGAAGTAACCTTTAAAATAATTTTTCGGCATTGTTCTTTTAAAATGTTATAAACCATAATGAGTCTCAGTGGGCAGAGAAGACTCACAGTAAAGTTTGTCGGAATCGATACTCAAACTCGCGGACACACTGTCATGCTGGATTACCAGCCAATGTGCCTGGACCACTAACCCAACCCAGGCCCATTCCATAGTTTTGGAGCCAGAAGGGAGAAGAGTTTGGGACGTGTGGGGCGTTGTCCCGGCGTTTTTAGTGAATGTACTTCCAGCTTCCCTGCATTGGCTGATCTGAGCACGCGGGAGGGTTTGTAGGGTCTGATAACAAGAATACAAGAACGCAAGCCCCCAAAAAACATGCTCACTCTGGGTGTGGTAGTCTACTTAAAGGAACACAATCAGGTGTGAAATCCTGAGTCATAATTTAGCAAGCAGGGTTTTTTTGAAACATCAAAGTCATGCAAGATAACACACATTTCTAGCCGCCATCAATAACGCAAAGGCTATACTAGTGCAGCACCATGTCAACATCATTCAAAACAAGGCGTTTAAGTGTAAATGATAGATCTGTTAAAATCGATAGATTTGCTTTGTTGCATTACCTCAAACGACAGTCATGTTCTGACTAAATATATAGTCCACAGCGTGTCTCATCACAACGCACTGTGAGCTTGCTTGTAGGTCAGATACTTTCAGCGAGCAACGCCACCATAAGGCAAAATATAAATGCCTGAAGTGTAAAGCCAAATGTATCCTTTGCACCAAAAATAGCCGCTCTAAAAGCTAATCTAGTTATCCTATTTGAATACTTTGCAGGGCCTTTGCTCCTAGACCATATGGGTCGTAACACATTGTATTTTTTTTTTGTAGACTTTCTGCACGTCCCTGTGTTTAAAGAGGAGGTTCCACCTGAAGAGAAGAGCTCCAGTCTGGTCCAGGAGGAACCACAAGGTCCAGAGATTAAAGATGAACAAGTGGAGCTACTTCAAAGACCAGAAGAGGCTGGTGGATCAACGTTGACATTACTAGCAGTGAAAAGTGATGATGATAATGAAAACAGAGACACAGAGCCTGTAGCCGGCACCTCAACTGTACACATGAAAGCACAAGCTGATGTAGAGGACTGTGGAACATCACAACCAACTAGTGACAACCAGCTGCTCTCTTCACACTGTTCTGAATATGACACTGAAGACAGTGATGAGTGGGAGGAGACTATGGGAGATCAGTCAGCTTTAAACACACTGATATCACAAAACACACAAAATGTGGGAGGACAGCACGAGCTGTCCCAGGACCTGGAATCATCAAAACAAACTGAATCCATGAGGAGTCACACACGGAAGACATTTTTCAATTGTACAGAGTGTGGCAAAATGTTTAATCTAAAGGGGAATTTAAAATCACACATGATGATTCATACAGGCGAAAAGCCCTTCTCTTGTAAGGTTTGTGCTACAGGTTTTTCTCGGGCGAGTTCTCTAAAAACACACATGATTACTCATACAGGCAAAAGGCCATTTTCTTGTACAGTATGTGGTAAAGGCTATGTTAGCAAAAGTAATCTAAAAACACACATGATGTCTCATACAGGCGAAAAGCCCTTCTCCTGTACAGTATGTGGTACAGGCTTTACTCGGGCAACTAATCTAAAAACACACATGATGACTCATACAGGCGAGAAGCCCTTCTCCTGTACAGTATGTGGTACAGGCTTTACTCGGGCAACTAATCTAAAAACACACATGATGACTCATACACGTGAAAGGCCAATTTCTTGTACAGTATGTGGTAAAGGCTGTGTTACCAAAAGTCATCTAAAACGACACATGAAGACTCATACAGGCAAAAAGCCTTTTGTTAAAAACAGTCAATCTAATCCAGGATGACAATGATGCAAAACATCAACATGCCTGAATAAAATACACATTAATAGTTCCTTGTGATGGACTTTAATTTTCATTTTGTGTATGGATCTTATTTTCTATTCCACATTTTAGGTTGCATTATTCCCTCCAGCTCATAGGTTACTGGTAGTACAATATTAGCATCAGTGTGTGTCCACATTTCTCATAATTTAACAAGTCTTATGCATTAACACAATTAGTGCCAGAAGTTCTTCAAAATAGGAGCTCTGGGGTGCCAGAGTAAAAGCGGCCATGTCTGGTCGCTTTTACTCTGAAACCCATGACCAAAAAGCGTTCATATTTTGCGGGAGAGATGGATGAGGAGCAGAAATGTAGCGCCAGTATATCGATCCGTTCAAAACCACGGAGAGCGCCCTGGACTAGGAGAGACAACATTTTTTCCGCCGTGCTAACGGCTAAGCCATGCACCTATCTTCAAATATACTACGTATGAAACGGGTTAAATGTAAATGGTCATTTCATGCTATATGAGCCACGTTGGTGACCCCCCCCCCCCCTACACACACACGCATGCAGGCACGCACGCGCTCACTAACCCAGCCACGAAAACAAGGATGAGTTGGCAAACTAAACCTCATATAGACACCTTAACAGACGACGTCACACTGATAAGAAACAGCATGCGCGTGCATACCGGCAGCACAAGAACCCTGCCTCTCATAAGATGCAATGGAATAGTTAACTGCACTCACGTGTAAAAAAAATCACCATTAAACTTTCAGATACTGTTTTTCTCCCAGTGGTGTTTCAACAATAATAGCAATTCAAATAAGTTGCCCTCAAAACCACACCTCCAGTCGCTGTCATAAGAACGGGAGGTGCGCTCATGATCGCGGCAGCAGAGCATGTTTGTCCATGGCTGCACGGGTAATTTCTACTTTGTCCCACGATGTCGCGCACGCAGACCTCTACGCTCACAACAGTCACATCCACGATGCTTTTATCAGCTGTTCTCTCTGCGCAATTATGTTGCGCTTTGAAGTACAAATGTCTCCTACGGTGCATCTCACTAGCCAACACACAAGAGGAGGTTGAATGGATTGGAACCAGCACTACCCAAAACAACAGGTTTGGAGACCTGTTCGGGGAATTGATTACATGAAACAGTCACCCGTGCGCCCAGTCCCAATGTTTGTAAAGAAATAATGGGTCTATAGGGAACACTTCCATACTGACATTACAGTCACATTGTATGTTTTAACTGTAGACTTGCCTGCTGCTATTAACCCTTATCACCACAAGGTGGCAGGAAAGCCTTAGCTTGCCCTGCTTTAGAAATTATGTCATAATATAAGAAGTAGCCTATGTAGTAAATGTAGTCTTAGACCATTACTCATGTTATAATATAAGAAGTATGTGGTAAATGTAGTCTTAGTCCATTACTCATGTTCAAATTAAACCTACAGCTGGAATGGACCTGAATTCAGTGCGTGCGCGTCATACAAGCGTCTCTTTAATCTCATGTTTAGCTCCTCGCGGCGGCCTATAAACCGCCGCAATATTGTCAACAGAACGTCGTTCCATCGAAGTGTAGATCCGTGGGAAATTGACTTTATATCGTGGATTCCTTGGATCGCATTGGGACGCTTTGGATCGTGACAGCGAGACTTGTTCTTCACTGTTTGTGACACGGAATACAACGCTTTCATTCAAAAATGGACTTCACCGTTGTATTGGACACCGGAGCTGCCTGCCTCATTCATTCATGAAAACAGCCCGTCGGCAAAACGACAGCAGACTGAGCAGAGCGCAACAGAAGCGGTAGGCTATTGACTGCGGTAAATTAACATGAAGTTGACTTGACTCGTTGACTGTTTAGTTGTTGTTGTTACTACTGCAGTGCCGCTTGTCCATTGGGGACGTGTTGTTGTTGCTTGTGTGTTGTGTTGCTTTGTTGGGTGTTTTCTATGAGGAAGTGGAATTGGTGAATTGATTGGTTGTTGACAAACAGACTGGAATTGTATTGCTGTGGAAGTGAAAGTGAACGATCATTGTGTGCCGCTGAGCACTGCTGCTGCTGTTTAGAATGTCAAACGTCAATGGTTCAAAAATGGATGAAACAAAAAGAGAAAGCAAACCCACTGCAAAAGCACACAAACAAAATTGAAACTTTACAAAAGGAACGTAGAGTCCATGGTACACAAAATGAAGGATGTGACAAATTCAATGAAAGACCAAATGCAATGTGATGAAAATGCCACACAAGTGAAATGTCAACTTGACCTACTAATGAAAATGCTTCATGAATGCGCTCAGTTACACCAAACCTTGATTCCTTTACTGCCTGAGGAGGAACAAACCAGACAAAATGAATGGTTCAACAATGTGCTCAGAAACAATAATGGTTTTATTGAAGATGGACAAATATGGCTCTCTGAAACTGGTTTAAAAATGCTAAATATCACTGTACATGATGTTTCCTTCACAATTGTGACTGACCAACATGAAGGTCAGACTCATGTGTCAATCCACTCTGAGAAACATAGATATTTGTGCAGAAGATGAGATCAGTCCGAATGACAGTGTGTCAAATGTTGGAAGCAGGGGGTCTGGCAGGCCAAGCTCTGCTAAATCTAAGTCCAGGCTGTCCAGCACTGTTTCAAGAACATCATCAGCCCGCATTAGAGCCGAAGAGGCTGACATGGCAGCTCTGATTGCTAAACAGCAACGTTTAAAGGACATTCATGCATTAGAGGAGCAGGAGGCAGCGATAAAAAGGAAAAAACAGCAACTTGAACTTGACGTGGCAGTTGAAGCCTCAATGGCTAAAGTAAAGGTTTTGAAAGGCTCTTCTTATGTTGCTAGTGGAGCATCGAGGCCTGCATCCAATGCCATGAACTCATATTTGGAGAGAGAAAAAAGGAAAATGAACAAACCACTGAGTGCGGATGCCAGGCTATATGTGCCTGATAACAAGCCAACAGGTGGCAAGCCCAAATCAGCTTCACATGCATTAGGCACACGACCTAAAATGAAACATGGAGGTCATCAGCATGGCATTCACCCAGCCATACAAAACATTCACCCAACAAGGAATCAGCCCTCAACTAAACCAAATCACAACCCTGCTTGTCCAACAACAATTTATGTCATTCCTGCCGAAAAGAGAAATTGAGGCTTTTGATGGTGACTGTTTAAAGTATCACTCATTTATAAGGGCATTTGAGCGCAGCATTGAAACAAACAATGACAACCCTACAGACTGCCTGTATTATCATGAGCAGTACACCAGAGGGCAGTGCAGGGAGCTGGTCAGAAGCTGTCAGCATATGGCTCATGTTCAAGGATATGCCAAGGCTAAGGCGTTGCTATTGGAGCATTTTGGGAATGCACATAAAATCGCCTCCACCTACATGGAAAAAGCACTTTCATGGTCGGCAATCAAATCTGAAGACGTAAAGGCTCTACAGGCAAACAGTCTATTCCTGAGAGGTTGTTGCAACGCCATGGAGGAGGTTGACTATTATGTATGAGTTGAACACGCCTACCAATATGATGACCATCATTAAGAAACTGCCCTACAAATTGAGGGATACATGGAGAACAAAGGCCTGTGAATTACAGGAAATGAGCAACCAAAGAGCCACTTTCATTGACATTGTCATCTTCATCGAGAGGGAAGTGAAGATTGCAAGTGATCCGCTTTTTGGGGACATACAAGATGCTCCAGCAGCAGGAAATGAGGCGTGGAAAGCTAAATCCCAAACTCGTCCAAAGGCAAAGGGGAGTAGCTTTGCCACCACCATTGAAACAGTGGAAGAAATAAATTTAGATAGAGCCACAGTCTGCCTGTTTTGTGGAGGGAAACACACGTTGGATCTGTGTCATCATTTGGAGAAGAAGATGCACGATGAGAAAATTGATTTCTTAAGAGATCATGGTGTGTGTTTTGGATGCCTATGTATAGGACATGTATCCCGCGACTGTAGGAAGCGCCTTTCATGCAAGGTATGCAATCTAAAGCATCCTACCCTCCTTCATTACTCAAAAGGCAGAGAACCACGTGTAACAGGAGAAGCAGAGACTGCAGTGGGCAGTGCTCTGATCACTGTTCAATCCAGTGGCTTAACAGGGGCTGGTGAGCAGGACTGCACACTAGCCATTGTACCGGTTCGGATCAAGTCCAAGAAGGGACAAGAGACGTTGATTACATAGGCCTTCCTGGATCCTGGGAGCACAGCATCTTTTTGCACGGAGAGACTGATGAACAAGCTAAATCTCAGGGGAAGAAAAACAAACATACTCCTTAGGACAATGGGCCAGTAGAAAATTATTGGAAGCCACATTGTTGCAGGATTGGAAGTGTCTGGTGTGGACAGTGATTCCTCATGTGACCTACCTGAGATGTACACACAGAAGACCATGCCAGTAAATAGAGGCAACATTCCACGGCAGAAAGACCTGCAACGATGGCCACATCTGAAACATGTGAAAATTACAGAAATTGACTCTGACATTGACCTGTTGATTTGAACCAACGTGCCCAAGGCTTTGGAACCATGGCAAGTGGCGTGAAGCGCAGATGGTGGCCCTTATGCAGTCAAAACTATGCTGGGCTGGACAGTAAATGGACCTCTCAGAGGAGACATAAGGAACGACAATGCGTATTTACATCCAGATGTCACAGTGAATAGGATCTCAGTTGCAAACCTTGATGAGCTGTGGAAGCAACAGCTAAAAGTCGATTTTCCTGAATGCAGTCAAGATGATGAGCAGATTGGTTTGTCAAGAGAAGATGGTCAGTTCATGGAGTACGTCACAAAGTATGCTGAACTAATTGACGGCCATTACACCATGGGCCTGCCTTTGAGGAAACGGGATGTGAACATGCCCAACCACAGGAGAGTAGCAGAACAGCGTGCTCTGGGCCTCAAACGGAGGTTTCATAAAAATGTTTCATTTCATGCTGACTACACTGCTTTCATGAATGACATCATCTCCAAGGGCTATGCAGAAAGAGTGCCTGTTGATGATCTGGAACGGAGTGATGGCAGGGTATGGTACAGTATATACCACACCATGGTGTTTATCACCCAAAGAAGAGGAAGATCAGGGTCGTATTTGACTGCGGAGCTACATTTCAAGGAACATCATTGAATGCACAGCTTCTACAATGCCCAGACCTTACCGGCACACTCATCGGTGTGATGACCAGATTCAGGAAGGAGCCCGTTGTACTCATGGCAGACATCGAGGCCATGTACCATCAGGTCAAGGTGACATCTGAAGATTCAGATCTGCTGAGGTTTCTCTGGTGGCCGGACGGAGACCATGGGAAGAACCTGGTAGAGCACAGAATGGTTGCACATCTGTTCGGAGCCACATCTTCACCAAGTTGTGCATGTTTTGCTCTGAGGAAGTGTGCAGAGGATAATAAGAACCATTTTGCAACCCGCGTGACTGAAACAATCCTCAACAATTTCTACGTGGATGATTGTCTGGCTTCAGTGACATCGGAAGAGGAGGCAGTCATACTGTACCAAGATCTACGGGCACTTTGTGCTAAAGGGGGTTTCAAACTCACGAAGTGGATAAGCAACCGACGGAGCGTGCTGGCTGCCATACCATCAAAGGAGAGAGCGAAAGAGGTGAAGGATCTGGACTTGGATAACGACACACTTCCTGTTGAAAGGGCACTGGGTGGTGTATTCAGTCTGATGCGTTCATGTTCAAGCTCACTCTCAGTGACAAACCCTTGACCAGAAGAGGGATCCTCTCCACAGTCAGTTCGATGTATGACCCCTTAGGATTCTTGGCGCCTGTGGTGCTGTCAGCCAAAATCATCCTTCAAGACCTGTGCAGGAAGGATCTGGGTTGGGATGATGCTGTACCAGCCACAGCTGCTGAAGACTGGACAAGTTGGCTAAAGGAGCTCGGTCAGCTTGAAGATTTTAAAGTGCCCAGATGCTTGAAACCGGAGGATTTTGGGGAAGTGACTTCTGCCCAGCTGCACCACTTTGCAGACGCTAGTGAAAACGGGTATGGAACTGTTACTTACCTGTTATTACACAACATCCACGGAGAAGTGTACTTTGCCTTCGTCATGGGTAAAGCTCGAGTCGCCCCATTGAAAGCCATAACCATCCCTCGTATGGAGCTCACGGCTGCCATGGTGGCAAGTCGAATGGACAAGTTGTGGAGAAAGGAGCTGCAAATGCAACTTCAAGACTCAATTTTTTGGACCGATAGTACTTCAGGACTGAAGTATATCAGGAACGAGACCTCAAGGTTTCAGACCTTTGTAGCCAACAGGGTCTCAAAGATACTCAAAGATAGCGTGTCAAATCCATCTCAGTGGAGGTATGTCAACACCGCAAGCAATCCTGCTGACACATGGCCTCCAGGGGAGTCAAGGTGGAAACACTCCTGAAGGATGACATGTGGGGTTCTGGACCTATGTTTCTGACTATGTCTGAAGAGGAATGGCCTGTAAACCCTGATGACTCCTTAAAGATCTCACCGGACGACCCAGAGGTCAAGACGAGTCTCTCGGTGAACGCAATACAGGCTGAAGAGGAAGTTGATGCAGTAGCCCGCTTGATCAATCACTTTTCTTCTTGGAACAGACTGAAGAAGACTGTTGGGTGGATCTTCAAGGTTAAGAACCTGCTACTGTGTCTCAGTCGGAAGAGGAAGCAATTGATTGTGACTCTTGCACAATCGGGCTTGAATAAAGAACAACAGGAAAGATAATTGAAAAAGGAGTTGCAGATGGTCAAGGAACAGGCTGGCAGTTCTCTTTCAGTGGAGGAAGTCAAAGAGGCAGAGATGGAAATTGTCCGCTTCTGTCAGAGAAAGAGGTTTCCTGATGAGATCGGCTGTCTGGAAAAAGGAGAAAATGTGAAAGCGTCTAGTCACATCTACAAGCTCAACCCAATACTCGAAGATGGCATTCTGAGAGTTGGAGGACGACTAAGTAGATCGGCTATGCCTGAAGAAAGTAAACATCCAGCCATATTGGCGAAAGATCTTCACATTTCTGACATCATTCTGCAGCAAGTACACCAAGATGTAGGACATGGAGGTCGTAACCACATGCTATCGTGTCTGCGCCAAAGATATTGGATCCCTGGTGCTAGTGTGGCTATAAGGAGAGTTCTGTCCAAGTGCATTGTCTGTAGGCGTCTGCATGCAACTCCTGCGCACCAGCAGATGGCAGATTTGCCTCAGGATAGAGTCTCACCAGATGATCCTCCATTCTCTCATGTCGGAGTTGATTACTTCGGACCTTTCGAGGTTAAGCGAGAAAGGAGTATGGTGAAGAAATATGGAGTTCTCTTCACATGCTTGGCGACAAGAGCCATCCACATCGAGGTAGCACCGTCACTGGACACGGATTCATTCATCAATGCCCTTCGACGCTTCATTTCAAGAAGAGGACAAGTGTTGGAACTGCGCTCAGATAATGGAACCAACTTTGTTGGAATCAAGTGGACATTCAATCCACCTACTGGATCACATCATGGAGGAGTCTGGGAAAGGCTGATAAGATCTGTGAGAAAGGTACTGAATTCCATCCTTAAAGTACAAAACCTGGATGAAGAAGGCCTTCACACAGTTCTTTGCGAAGTGGAATCCATCATCAACAGCCGACCCATTACCAGAGCATCAACGGATCCAAATGATTTGGAAGCACTAACTCCTAACCATCTGTTGTTGCTAAAAACCAAGCCATCGTTGCCACCAGGATGCTTTCTAAAGGAGGATGTGTACGCTCGACGCAGATGGAAGCAAGTACAGTATATATCCGACCTGTTTTGGAAAAGATGGATCAAGGAATACTTACCTCTACTTCAGGAATGCCAGAAGTGGTCAAGAGTCAAGCGCAACTTAATTCCTGGAGATATCGTCCTCATAGTTGATGACTCAGCACCACGCAACTCATGGCTCACTGGAAGGGTTGTGCAAACTACACCAGATAGAAGAGGACTTGTGCGTCGTGTGCAGGTCAAAACAAAGACAAGCTGTCTGGACAGGCCTATCACCAAGGTGTGCCTGCTACTGGAAGCAGAAGATCCCTGAGGACTACAGCTGACCTTGACCTTCATAGACCTTTGCACACACTGCCACACATGATTGAAATTTTTTGCACACACGAACTATGACTTTGGTTTTTCCCAAACTGGACTCAGTGAGTGATGGACTATATCACTTTATTATGCAGATTTTTGTCGTTTTTGGCATGAAGAAGAAGACCTCGCCTTTAACGTTTTCTTACTGTCTCCTACATAGCCTAATGCATGATTGTAATTATTGTGTTCCAATAATTAGGGGCCGGAATGTAGAAGCCGTAATATGTTGCATTCTAATGTGCTATTATGATTGACGTAAGGTATGTCACTTTAATGGGCACTGCCTAGGTAGTGGGCGTGTCACGGGGGCTGGGGTGCTGCCACTCTAGTTTTCATGGCTTTACCTGTCACTTGGGTGAGGGAAGTTGGATAGAGAGAGGAGGTGAGCGTGGGAGAAGACAATTCTGTTGACCGTATCAATCGCAACTCTTATTCACCTTAACAACCACGTTCAGTTATATCTAAAGCCTGGGAACTGTTGTAACTTAGTGTGGTGACAAGAAGAAATGGTAAAACCTACAGCTGGAATGGACCTGAATTCAGTGCGTGCGCGTCATACAAGCGTCTCTTTAATCTCATGTTTAGCTACTCGCGGCGGCCTATAAACCGCCGCAATACCACTATATACCTGTATTATCTATGGAGCTCAAGTCAGAAGAAAATAGACGATCTACAAGCCCACAGCGCCTCTGAGATGTAGAAGTTACGGTATTAAACATCATAAATACTAAGTAAAATACATGAAAAGGTGTATAAGTATAGGCTTACCGTGGTTTACAAAGCAGAGCATAATGCTGCATGAGCTCTTTAGTTTGTATTTATTTGACAGACTGACTGATCAGCTGATTAATGTTTCACTACTTTATTATTTTTTATACATAACAATAACCGGAGGTTACACACTCACACATTCTACAAGTGCTCAATAACAGACACATACTAAAAACCAGTAAGACGCCCTGAGAGCGAGAAGTGACGAGGTCGCGTGCACGCATCCGCCTCAGTGACGGAAGACGGCAGACTGCTGGGTGAGCGCTGGCGCTTTGGCATGGGTGGTCAGATCAACATTATGGAATTAATGATGTAGTTAATTGAAAGAAATAAAAATCTGGTGGTCACAGAGGTGACAAGGATGGAGGAAGACAGGTTCTTCTTCGCCAAGTCTATTGGCCAATGCCAGCAAGGCTTCCTACCAAAGGATCTCTCGGAGGAAGCGGAAAAGGGAAGTTTCTGGCTCTGGCTGAGAAGAAAAGACAGGAGTTGGGGGAATCGAGATGCCACGCATTGAAAAAATTGATTATCGAAATCCATCTGCAGGGAGCGGCAGGGAGAAGTCCCTGACCGCTGCCCCACCATCCTGCGATGTTCTGGTGATTAAAGGGCCGAAATATCAGTGAAAGATGGCTCCCAGCTGATGACCCTGCAGCTTGTATTTAGGTACTGGCTGAAGTGGGCCTGAGGGAAGCGGCCCGAGAGGTTCCAACATCAACCTACGCTTCTCAACCATCAGGTATGCGGTCGGGTGCAAGCCTGGCTCAGGGAGGAGGACGCCCTCCCTGAGCCAGTCACTACCTGGTGAGCAAGGGGCAAGGCCAGGATGGCTCTCAGCTGAAACCCTACAGTTGGCGCTTAGGCACTGTCGGATGTGCGTCAGGCAGAGATATTTTTGATCCATGATTCATTGTCAGTCTCTCTCCGACGACTTATGGTTTTTGCTCTCTTACCTGGTAAAACGTGAACCTGTGTGTGTCCTTGAACAAACTGAAGCTAAGAATAATAATGACAAAAGAGTATTAAGGTGTACAACTTTGATATATCTAGCACTTTAAACGGTGCAACTCTAATAATTAAAGGTTGTATGTCTTACAAAGTAATAACAATAAAGAATATTATATTGCCAAAATACTGTGTGACTGATTCGGCCTTGGTCACACATACTTAGTTTAGACTAGTCATTGGTTAGACATGGGTTAAGGTTAGGTTTAGGTGTGCTGCCCCGTGGGAGGTTAGGGTAAGGGTTTAAGATAGGTTGTAGTTGTAGGACTAATGACTGGTCTAAACTAAGTAGGGCAGAGCTGCCACGGTTGCAACGCGTCAAGGTTGTAACATGCAAGCTATCTCCCTGGTCAACATGTGACCAGGGAGATAGTCTACGTACACAGGAAGTGAAAAGGCATTTCGTCCATGCTACAGAGAACCAGCAGTTTCTGTTTTGAAGAAAGTGAGTAAATATTTACACCTTGACTATCTTTGGTCTGAAAAAATATTATTTTTATTATTATTTATGTATAATGTTCTACAATAGATTGTTTCAAAATGATATGCACGTTCATTCTGTTCTGTAAACAACTCTAAACAAACGGGGCCCACCCATTAGTCCGAAGGACCGTTGTTCCGAAGTACCGATGTTCCGAAGGGCCATTGATCCGAAGATGAAATGAGAAGTACCGATGTTCCGAAGTACCGATGTTGAAGATGACAATGAGCGCTCTCCGGGGTGCTGAATGGCAGCTCAACAACGAGCCCCTCGCATCCCAAAAAATTAATATTGGTTGTTGATATTGGCAGGATTCACAACGGAGAGTTGTTATAATTGGTATATATTCCCTGAAGTGTCTACAGTATATATATATCATTGGTACAATCATGTTTTTTTATATGCCTTTATCGAAAGATAAGAGCAGCACGCATGTCGGGTTATATAATGTGCTATACGCCACGGCTATATATAAGCCTGCATGCCGTCTCGTTGCACCCGTGATAACCATCCTTTTTTAAATTTCTTATAGACTATAGTATAGCCTACTGTTTTACTCTTATGTTTAGGCCTGCCGCCTGCCGCCTCGCCTGGATATAATCCACTGAGGGATTTTTTTTTTTTTCGTGTCTGGCCACGCGACTGTGTAGCGTGTGCATAGCTACACAAGAAAGATTCAATAAAGTATAATCTTGAACCTTATATGAACAAATAAGTCAACATATGGTGTAATAGATTTCTTTACTGAACAATTGGGGATTAAAAGGACATGACTGAGGAAACACGTGCTCTAAACAAAATGTAATAATAATAAATAATAAGCATATATGTGCAGTCAAGCTCACAAAAGTATAGTCTCACTTAAAATAGAATCCCCCCTGAACAAAAAGTCCTGCACGCACAATCGCACATATTCAGCTTCAGAGTCAGTCCAAATCCAACCCTCCTGCGGCCTCCTGCACCGCTGATGAAAAACTTAAACAAAATTGTGTACAGTATGCTGCACCGCATTCCAGTAGTCATCCAGATTACGTACACCGTCATGGTATTCACGTTTAAGACGCACAATGCGCTCCTCCAAGTCCCTCCACTTCTTTTTGGGCCGTGGCCGAGGTTCTCCCCTCTCAGCATCTGCCGTTGTGCTTTCTACCAACCGTTGATGATCCTTGAGATGGCGCAGGAATATCCACAGGGATGGGTGCCTCCTCTGCACTGTAGAATTCCATCTCTGATGAAAACCTTAGAAAAAATGAAAATCAATCAATCAATCAATCAATCAACCAATCTTTATTTCAGATCCAGGGAGATCCATATCACAATTAAACAATACAACGGGGAAATAAAACATAAAAATGAATATATATAAATAAATGCACGCTCGTGTGAAGTGAGGGGCGCTCACTGTATTTAATATAATAATAGTAATAATAGTCAAACATAATATTAATATGAATATTAACAACAACAAATTAACATCGTAGCTTACCTTCCACATAATTGTTGGTCCGATTGTCTGTAGTTCGTCTGTAGACGTTCCACAGTCGTGGTGGAAATTGACAGCCGTCATGGATGTAATTCTGGCCAAGATATCGGATGAACCGGGTCAGTCTAGGAAAGCGCCTTTTTAGACGCACTGTAGCTCTATCAGTTGAGAGCAGATGGAAGTTCTGCAGGACTAACAGAGGAGGCAGGTAGCCAATGGCCATGAATTTCTGCAGGCAGTTTCGAAGCCTGTCGTCCCTTTGGTATGGACCAGAAAGGCCCAATTCTTTTATGCGCCTCCACAGACTCTGGCAGAAATGAAAATAACAGCCGTAAGACTGACTGTTGGGAAGTTCAGTCTGAATTGCCAGCAGAAGTGAACTTTCAAAGTCGGTGATGATGCGCTCTGGTTCCCACGCGTGCCCAGTTACACGCCGCACTTTGCGCTTCACCCTTTGCAGAACCTGCCTGTATTGACCAACTGTTTTGCCAGTCAACAAGCACATGACCAGTGGCACCACACGACCCAGGTATTTGCCGTGAATGGTCACAAACTGCATGTAGGGCCGCGGGGTGCTCTTGAACGTGCCGTCCATATAGATATCACGGCACCTACCGAGCTTGGCAAAATTGTCATTGGTGCCAAACATTATTATTCCCCAGTCGTTGTCCTGGCGACAAAGAAAATTGGCCCCACGCCAAGTTCTTGCCCACTCACACTCTACCCGAACATCATCTACTGCATGTGGTATGGGTGGCATGCGTTTGGCACGTCGCCGATTTAGAGCTGAGCGCACGGTCTTGAATTCAGGCACATGGTCATCATTTGGGGCATCTCGAACCATCTGGTCATAGACCCTTTTTATTGGCCTTGACGGGTCCGCGTCCACTGCCTCCAGCATGCTGTTTTTCAGGGCAATGGTCTCAATGAGATCCCTATCGACGGGATGGTTGTGTGGAGCCACATGTAAAATGGTGATATCTGCACCCTCCTCATCAATATCAAACCCGGCGGTTTGAATAAAGGCCCCACAGGCCTTTTGCCAACATCGCCAGTACATTTTGTGTGCGGTGACCTTGTTTCTTTGGTACCGATATCCCTCATGGACTAAAACTTTCCCTCCTCGGTTCCCTGGCTGTACGGAGGCCATCCTTACAGGTGTTGGACTCTAGACCGCGTGCGTTTTACGTGCCTATTTAAAAGCTTTGGACTAAACTCAAGTGGGTTTCAGCCGTGCGTAATTGTGCAGTTACGCACGGATTAATTAAACAAATTCAAATCAGCCTTTCTTTGGTCATACAATATTTTATATTCATTCGTATATCCCCGTGCGTAATTGGCACTAATTCAAGTCTGTCTGTCATTGGTGAAACTGCACAATTACGCACGGCTGAAACCCACTTGAGTTTAGTCCAAAGCTTTTAAGTGAGACTATACTTTTGTGAGCTTGACTGCACATATATTATTTATTATTATTACATTTTGTTTAGAGCACGTGTTTCCTCAGTCATGTACGTTTAATCCCCAATTGTTTTATTTATAAGTAAAGAAATCTATTACCGCACCATATGTTGACTTATTTGTTCATAAGGTTCAAGGTTATACTTTATTGAATCTTTCTTGTGTGGCTATGAACACGCTACACAGTCACGTGGCCAGACACGAAAAATAAATAAATAAAAAGCCCTCGTGGATTATATCCAGGCGAGGCGGCAGGTAACAGGCGGCAGGCCTAAACATAAGAGTAAAACAGTAGGCTACTATAAGTAGGCTATAAGAAAAAGAAAAAAAAGGATGGTTATCACGGGTGCAACGAGACGGCATGCAGGCTTATATATAGCCGTGGCGTATAGCACATTATATAACCCGACATTTCGATAAAGGGATATAAAAAAACATGATTGTACCAATGATATATACTGTAGACACTTCAGGGAATATATACCAATTATAACAACTCTCCGTTGTGAATCCTGCCAATATCAACAACCAATATTTATTTTTTGGTATGCGAGGGGCTCTTTGTTGAGCTGCCATTCAGCACCCCGGAGAGCGCTCATTGTCATCTTCGGATCAATGGCCCTTCGGAACATCGGTACTTCGGAACATCGGTACTTCGGAACATCGGTGCTTCGGAACATCGGCGCTTCGGAACAACAGTACTTCGGAACAATAACCCTTCGGAACAATGGCATGGCACCAAACAAACCATGCGACCGCGCACAAATTGTAAGTGTTACAAGTAAGACAATGGCTAGTGCAGCGTGAATAAATTAGCTCTTTTGTTTGTTTGTTTGTTTGTTTGTTCTTAACTGAATGCCGACGCACAAGAAGAAGAAGAGGGGCTTAGTTACCCAAGAGGTTCTTAAACAAGCCTCAGATGAGGTTTTGAGAAGGGGTCTCTCTGTCAGGAGTGTTACCAATGGGGTAATAGCTGACAGGACGTAATATTTCAAATATCAATATTCATCATTTATGAATTTTGAATTATTAAAATATTACAATATAATAATTATATTGCTCACGTCACTGTATAATGTAACATGAGTTCTTGGACAGACTTGCAATACATATTCCAATCGGTACTTGTACTGTAAATATTGAGATAGAATACACAACGACTTCTTAATGAAAATTATGTAAATGTATTAAAAATCAAAAAGTGTACAAACAATCCCAAAATTGACAAAGGTTTAAATGAACCCTTTTGATCATAGTAAGGTCAGGTAAAAGTAAATAGTGATAGCTCATGAAACAAATAAAGAAAGAGAAACATGAAATAATAAAGAGGTTTCAAAATTAGCAGATCTACATTCAAAATAACAATCTACCCTGCCCTGAAATGCTACACTCGGTTGCCATTTATCATGTGATATATGCTCGCCTGTGTGTGGAGGAGACGTCAGCAGTGGATGGCAGGCCCAGGATGATGTAGCTGCATGTTGCTAGCCAGGGAGGCTAGTGGCTGGCGCCAGCCATTGTCTGTAGCTGTACATCATGTGGTAGCTGGGGCCGTGTGCGGCTGAGCTCGCCCGGGCGGCTAGGGGCAGCGGATGGCAGGCCCAGAAGGATGTAGCTGGGCGGTGGTTTTGTAGTCGTCAGAGGCAGCTTGCTTCCCCGGTTTCCCTCATCGGGATCAGCTGTGCGTTCTTGGTGACGCTTGGCTTAAGCTGACCCTCTTGGAGATTTGAGCGGTAGAGAAGACTTGAGGGGTCTTATCCTCGCTGTGGTGTTGAGAGCCGTGTAGAGAGGAGCTGTAGTCAGTTCAGTTCTGGGTTGTCTCACGGTCTCTGGGAACCGGCCGCTGTGGCACTGAGTCTACCCAGAATGGCTCCTCTGGTGTGGGGACAGAAGTCACCCAGGGCCTGGTCAGTGAAGGAGAGCTGTGGGGGGGGAAGGGACATGTGTTTACCTTCCCTACTCCTTCGCCAGTAGTTGAGGTAGAGAGCGCCGGAAGAGAGAGAGATGGCTGCTTGGACAGCCATCTTATATCGAAGAGGCGGAGACTAGTGGTCCTTGTCATGCAAGGAACTGCAGGATGTGTGTGAGCTGTCAGGGGTGGCACTGCCCCTCTGCTTAAAGCCCAAAGTACTACTTCTGCATTAACACTAGCCAGTCTGAAAAAAAATCACTACTACTCAGTCGCTGAACGGTCAGAGGGACCGTGTTTTTGGTGCGATTTGATTGGCCACTCTCTCCCCCACTCCCTGGAGACGTCCACAACTGGAGACGTTCAAGCCGGCTGCATCCCATTTCCAACGAATTAAATCATATATGTTTGGCTGGTTAATTAACTTGGAATTTGTTTACTATTTTGATAAGATAATATGAATACAATGATTATTATCCATGATGAGGGCAGAGGGATGCTATTATTGAATGCTCGGTTTCAATGGAGCGAGAAGATAGCTAGCCTAGCCTAGTTAGCTAGCTCTCTGTGTCGTGTGTTAAGTGTTGTTAACAATGGGACATTGTCTGAACTGCTGAGATGTTGTCATTTCTAAACACATGTTTTCACTCCTAAAATGTATAAAACTAATAATACATGTAATACATATTTTGCCCGGTTAGTGCTATATTGCAACATAGCCATGGAAGAGTGTCGCTTTGTTGCTTCTTTTTTTCCTTCTTCCACCCTGCAAAGATCACTCTCTTTTCTTGTGTGTTATCGATGTAATTAATATTATGTGACCCCACGCCATGTACAGACTGCTTGACTAGGCATGTAAACATGACATAATTGTATTAATGTTTAAGTGTAATGATGTTATTGACCGGATTGTCCGTAGTAACAGACCCCCATTCCTCCAGCCGTTAGCTTACATTTGCTAATATTATAAGCTAACCGCATTACTAAAGCTAATGTATTGCAGTAAATGCGGCATGTCCGCGGTAAATTACTTATACAAGTGAGTCGCGTTATATTTACCTAAATTACAAGCCAAAGTACATTCCAAATAAACAATTATTAGCCACGTTATGTTGTTATATCAGTTTAATTAATAAAAAACATTTGCTAAGCCCGTGTGTATTTCTTTGTCCCAACTTGCAAGTACATCAACCACGTGACCGGGCTGTTTTCTGCCCCCTCAATATCCCAACCGAAATATTTTATAAGATGGCTCTCCGCATCATAAGTGCATAATACTTGTTTATTTGGAGTGAACATGACAATGACGAGTAAATAAATATTAACACGACTCCCGTCGATACGTTATTTAGCCTGGACATTTCCGAATTTATCTGAAAACGGGCTTAGTAGCCAGTATTATATTTCATTGATTGTGCCAAAGAAAGAATCGCGTCAGGTCAAACCGGCCATGCACACCATTGCTCACGAAAGCGACACCCTTGCAAGCAGCCTAGTTCACATACATGACGAAATACGACATTAGAGTTATATATTGTCATTTTTATATAGAGGGGGAAACATTATAGGCTACGCGTGTTATCGATATAATCGATGTAATTAATATATTTGATTGATCCAAATAATCGCCTAGTTAGCTAGCTGTATGTGTGTTGCGTGTTCTTTTTTTTCCTCCACCCCTCTTTTCTTTAAATCATAACTCGCTCATTTTTTGCTCATTTTAAAAAATTCAAAATACCATGTAAACTACGGAATTCGGTCTTTCATTTGGTATATAGATCGGTTGTGTAGGCCCTCTCTACGAAACGATATCAAGTGAAAAGGAAATGTCGGGGAAACGGGTTATAAAACGGCCGATACATACTCCCATTTCGGCGCTGTAGTGCCGAAATGATTTCGGCTCGTCAGAAATTTTCAGTAGCACCTAAGAGCCGACTTTAGGACGGTACCCGCCCCCCCGAACCTCAAATGACGTCAAATTGTAGGCTCTACAGCGCCGAAACGACTTTTATTCGGCTCTAAAATAGGAGTATGAATCGGCCCAAAGACACCATTATCAAGCAGCAAAAAGGCGAGTAGGCCTATGGGGGAGAAAGGGGGACGTCGGTCCATTGTGCCGATAATAGCAAGACAGAGTAAGAGATATATGCCTAAAATCATATTTACAAAACGTTTCAAATGGGGAAAAAAAAAAAGATGATTTCAATCGAATATTTAGACAAAGTCATGCAAGGGGAACTTTCTCTGGACTCCATGGGCTAAGAAAATAAACTTTTAAATCTCAAAACCGGTCAGAATGACCGCTCCGACGTCGTAGTGTTAAACAGTCTTAGGGAACTCCTGTTAACACATCTGACTGAATATTTGGAATCAGCATGAATTTACACATGTGGAGATATCAAACAGTACAGTCGTATGTCAATTAGAAGTCAGAATATAATTATTTACAGACACACATCACATTAATTCAGCACAATATATATATTGTTGAACCCCAATACATAGTATTCAAATATATATATGCGTGGTTCAAAGGCATAATACGTGAGCTCTCTCTCTAGGTCGTCCTCAGACGAGCCCTCCATCGTCGTTTCCAGTCATCCCGGTTCTCCATACATCTAGCCAGTTCGTTGGTACTTTGTGCTCCTGCGTCGTTCTTGAGTACATCCACGTATGTTAGCGTTGGACGTCCTCGTGACCGGTGCCCGTGTGTTGGTTCCCACAGCACTAGTTTACTGGCTGGCAGCTCTTGGTGTCTTTGGCAGTGTCCTGCTAGTCTCATTCTCCTGGCTGCTATTTTCTGGGTCACCCTTGGCATTCCATCATACAGAGTTGTGTTTGTAACATGTGTGCTCTTATTGATGTTGAGTACTGCCCGCAACATTCTGGTGTAGCAACCATCGAGAGACTTCTGCAGGGTTGGCTTCAAGGTCCAGCATTCACTGCCATATAGGAGAACGGACTCTACCGTTGCGTAGAAGAAGCTTAGTTTGGTTTGACGGGGGAGGTTGGAGTTCCATACACTGGCCATGCCGTTTAGGGCCCTCCATGCAAGGGCCTTCCTCACTTTCAGGTCTTGTTCGGTGGAGTTGACCCATGAGCCCAGGTACTTGAAGTCATTCACTTCCTTCAAAGCAGTGCCTTCTGTTGTTGTGAGAGGTGGATGCTCTGATGGGATGTTATAAGTGATAACTTGAGTTTAGGGCCCTCCATGCAAGGGCCTTCCTCACTTTCAGGTCTTGTTCGGTGGAGTTGACCCATGAGCCCAGGTACTTGAAGTCATTCACTTCCTTCAAAGCAGTGCCTTCTGTTGTTGTTAGAGGTGGATGCTCTGATGGGATGTTATAAGTGATAACTTGAGTTTTCTTGGCATTCAGCCGGAGGCCAACCTTGGCACATTCTGACTCCACTCTGGTCAGGAGCTCCTGCGCTTGTTCCACGTGGTCAGAGAGCAGGCTGATGTCGTCCGCGTAGTCCAAGTCTGTCAGGACTACTGTTGGGTGTCGCCTCGACCTCCTTGGTGTTATGGTGAGGCCAAGGTCCTGCTCTCGTCCATTGATGGCCTTCCTCAACGCGTAGTCCAGGACTATGACGAAGAGGAAGGGGGCTAGGGTGTCTCCTTGCAGTACTCCAGACACGATGTTAAACTCCTCACTGTTGCCATCTGGAGTCAACACCTTGGCCCTTGTTCCTGCGTACATGGTTTCTATTGCCCAGAGTAAGTTGGGAGGGGCACCGTAGGCCTTAAGGATCTTCATCATCGTTCCTCTGTGTATTGAGTCAAATGCTTTTTTGAAGTCGATAAAACACAACACGGCAGTCAGGTTGTTCCTTTTGACCTCCTCAATGATTCTCCTTAGGGCCAAGATCTGGGCCACGGTAGTTCTCCCTTCTCGAAAACCGTTTTGGTTCTCCCTCAGATGAGGGTCGATGGCATGCCTTATCCGGTTCAGGATCATACGGTTGTAGACCTTTGCGGAGATGCATGTCAGGCTGATGCCTCGGTAGTTGTCTGGCTTCGAGAGGTCCCCAGCCTTAGGCACAGGGATGATGTTGGACAGAGACCAAATGTCAGGCTGCTTGTTGTTTAGCAAGGCGAGGTTACAAAACTGTAGGATGATGTTGTCAAAGCCGCAGTTCTTTACCACTTCTGGAGGTATGCCGTCCGGCCCAGCACTTTTGCCCACTCTCAGTGTGGCTTTCGCCCTGGCTAACTCACTGACCGTGAAGGGGCCATCATTGATGTCAAGGTTCTGGAGTAATAGTGGTATGTCTTCCTCCACTCCCTCAACTGTTGTTCCCAGCAACCTTTGGAAATGGTTGAACCAGGTGTTCACCCTTTCCTCAGGGCTGAGCAGTTTTATTCAAATTGTTCGCTTTCCACTGGAGAGTATCAGAGAAGTTTACTCTGATATTAAGTGTCTCCACTTTGTGTCCTGCAAATGCTATCAGCATCCTGCATTCCAATGGGCAATAAAACTCGTATTACGTAGGGGTCCTGGTTCAGCCCCCCTCCCTTGTTTAGGTTGGTGGAACCCAAACTCATTCTCAGCACACCAAGCAGTGTCCCTGAGAACATGGGGGGGGTTTTGTGTACCTTGCCTGTGTTCATAGGTTATGAACAAAATCCATCTGTGTTCATATCTGTCCTGGCCACGCTACAGTGGCAAAAGCATTCAAAATGTGCCAGGTCACATTATATAGATATTGTAAAGCAAGGCAGGCAATGCAGAGGGAGGGTAACCATCTGTTGATGCCCAGGTCAGGCTACAGGTCGCATTTCAGGGTCTTCACGTCGAGCAGGAGGAGATCGTTAAACACGCCCATCTAACACCAGAGGCCAAGGTTATCCTCCTCCTGGACAACCACGGCTCCCACCTGTCACTTGAGGGGATCGACTACTGTAGGGACAATGGCGTCGTGCTATATCTTTCCCACCCCATTGTTCCCACAAGCTGCAGCCGTTAGACAGAACCGTGTATGGGCCTTTGAAGAGGTATGTCAACAGTGCCATCGACCACTGGATGACGAACAACCCAGGCTAATAGGCTAAAACATGTGTAGGCCGTCTGTGTGTGTCCTATATGTAGCCTATGTTAAAATGCAACTGGAACACTTGATTTAAATGTTTTGTTTTGCAGGCAAGACGTTCGGCATCTACGATGTCCCAAGTGCTGTGAAAACTGCCCTGCCATTTGCTGCGACCCCGTCCGATATCATGTCTGGGTTTGCTTGTTCTGGGATTCATCCCCAATCCACAGATCTTCACGGATGACGATTTTGCCGCCTCTTCTGCTACTGACAGGTAGGGGTCAAGTGGGCGATATGGTGATAAATACTGTCCAGGCGATAACAATGTCTTCATGATATGCCTTTTCAGACATAGTATAGGCCTATATACCATGATACAGTGAATGCGCTTTCTATGATTTAGGTTCTATAGGTCTTTTAATTCATAGCTACTGTAGTTATGTAGAACGGTTTCGTTCGCCAAAAATAATATGGTCTAAATTACTCCTTTTTTCTTTTATGTTTTGTTACCTTGTAGGTGGTTGTAGTCTACTGTTAACACTTAGAATGCTGAAAGCGTTTTTAAACGTTTTATTATAGCCACCCCTAAGAAGCGCATAACGTTTTTATACGTTTTATGGTCCAAAAAACGTTTTTTTATTGATTACTATAGTTCAACTATATTTGCGCCCGGACAGCAAAAAAAGCAGCACCGATCGGATCTACAACCCTCCGATGGCGTCATCCGACCGAAAGTTATAAAAAGGGCAGGATGCCCTGCTCCCCTTGTGGGAGTAGGTAGTATTTGTGGAGACACGTTGACATCGGTTTGGTTTTGAGCAGTGCAGTTTGAGTGAGTTTTTTGAGCAATCGTCCATTTAGTTTAGTACATTTAGATCACATAGTCGTCCATTTAGTATATATTATTAGATTAGTTTATTATTATATAGGTATAGTTTAGTCTTTAGTCCGTCCGTTTAGTCTTTAGTTGTCCGTTTAGTAGTCCGTCCGTTTAGAGTAGTATACGTCCTTTAGCATACGTCCATAGTATAGGCCACGTTAGTTAGTTTTTTCCAGTTAGGTTTTGTTTTTAGTTAGTAGTAATAGTAGGATTTAGGGATCAGTGTTCAGTGTTCAGTGTTTTGTTCGTTTTGTCAGTCTAGTGAAGTGTAGTAGTGTTAGTTTAGTGAACTGTTTGTCTGTGTCTCCCGATTACCCTTTCCCCGCGTCTAGTAGTTGTCCGTCGCCATTTTGCGACATGCCACGCAGGCGCCCCCCATGTCCCGGTCCCGGTCAGCCCTCGATCGCCGAGTGGCTTATGGCCAACAAGGTGGAGGACGAGACCGACTCGGAACCAGAGGCCTCTGGTTTCGAGCAGGACACCCAGGCTGGCCCTAGCCTGCAGCAGCCTTTGGAGGCAGATGTGGCGGCGGCGGCGGTCCCCCTTCCACCACCACCACCACCACGTCGGTCGTCCCGCGTTGCAGCGGCTGCTGCGGTAGCTCCTCCGCCGTCTCCCGTCACTCTCTCCCCGGGAGAAAGTGATCAGGAGGACGAGGAGGACGTTATCGATTTTGAGGACGACTGGAGCCCCACCAGGGAAGACCTGGACGAGTACGACCAGGAAGGCGGTAAGAAAGAACCTCCATTTTACAATTTTACTGTGGACCTATGCCACGTTAGTTTTTATTTTTTATCAATTGTTGTATGCCACGTTAGTTTACTGCTAAGCTAAATACTGAATCGCTAAATACTGAATCGCGTTTTGTTACTGTACTTTCTAATCTACTGTGAGTGAATCCCTGAGACCCTGTTGCATCTGAATCAAATAATTATAAGACGAAAATATCTAATGTATTGTTAGCGTGCGTCTGTCTGTGTGTCTGTCCCGCTGTTACTGTATAGAAATAAATTATTTGCATTATGTAACATCTGCACGACATATAAAAAAATGCATCCCATTCATCCATCCCATCCCATCCCACCAGCGGCAGTCTGATTCTAAACTATTGTTAGCTTGAATATAATGTCACGCATGCTAGCATCCCATCATAGTGATGTAGGGATGACTGGATGCTAGCATGCTAATAGTACATGCGCATGCTAGCATCCCATCCCATGATGGAGGGATGACTCGGCAGTCATCCCTCCATCATGGGATGGGATGCTAGCATGCGTGACATTATATTCAAGCTAACAATAGTTTAGAATCAGACTGCCGCTGGTGGGATGGGATGGGATGGATGAATGGGATGCATTTTTTTATATGTCGTGCAGATGTTACATAATGCAAATGATTTATTTCTATACAGTAACAGCGGGACAGACACACAGACAGACGCACGCTAACAATACATTAGATATTTTCGTCTTATAATTATTTGATTCAGATGCAACAGGGTCTCAGGGATTCACTCACAGTAGATTAGAAAGTACAGTAACAAAACGCGATTCAGTATTTAGCTAACAATAGTTTAGAATGTGATCATCGTTTACTACACACTACATCCAGTACAATGTAAATTCAATTTCACAATGCAAACGCATGTACTATTGTAGTGACATAGTCATCCCTCCATCTCAGACTGCCGCTGGTGGGATGGGATGGGATGCATGGATGATTTTTTTTATATTGTCGTGCAGATGTTACATAATCCAAATCATTTATTTCTATACAGTAACAGCGGGACAGACACACAGACAGACAGACATGATCTGCAGGGTCTCAGCTGCGAACGCAGCTCGTACACATGTCTATCTGTCTGTCTGTGTGTCTGTCCCGCTGTTACTGTATATGTGGACCTGGCCCCTTTTGTGCCCATATATGGAGCCGAGTGATTCACAAATCACTCGGCTCCATATATGGGCACAAAGGGGACACACACAGACAGACAGACAGACATGATCTGCTAGGTCTCATAGTAAGTGAATACATTGTAATATTGATTATGTTTTCAGGCAGGTCAGACCACGAGTCAGACTCAGACAAGTGGCTTTCAGACTCAGACGAGGAGATGGGTGAGTCTGCCCAGGCACCCCATGGAGGTATGAGAACAAAATGTTCTACATTTTCATTCAAACACTTCGATTATAGCACTATATATGTACTATATGATATGCATGCGTGTTCCTGCTCATTCTGTCCGTACCTTATTGACTTAGTGTTATATTGGCCTCAGCTGCCTGACATTTTTCCTGACAGTTTTCTGTTTTCATGTCATGGTTATCAATATGGTTATGCAGAAAGGTTGTCACTGAGTCAGGTCAGGCAGCTGAGGCCATATAATAACACTAAGTCGATAAGATACAATAGATTTCATGTACACATTTTGATAATATTACTGTGATATAATTTCAGCCCTGTCTGATGATGACCACCACCAGCCTTCCAGAAGTGCTGCTGCCGTTCCACACGGATGGGGTGAGTTTAGAATGTGATCATAGTTTACTACACACTACATCCAGTACAATGTAAATTCAATTTCACAATGCAAACACATGTACTATTGTAGTGACATTATATTCAGGCTAACAATATCTGCATTTGATACCTGTGCTTATTGTAAGTCTCTTCAATAGAATTGATATGATGTACATATTTTGATATTTTACTGTGATTTTTATTTCAGCCATATCTGATTCTGATGACCCATTATCACAGCCATTGTCCAGGGCTGCTGCTGCCATTTCACACGGACAGGGTGAGTTTAGCATGTGATACCAGTTTACTACGCACCACATTCAATTACAATGTCAATTCAATTTCACAATGCAAACACATGTACTCTTGTACTGACATTCTATGCAGGCTAACATGCTAACAATATCTGCATTTTATATCTGTGCTTATTGTAACTAAGTCACTTAGATAAAATTGATTTGATGTACATATTTTGATATGGGATTTCATTTCAGCAGATGACATTGACCGGCCATCACCCTTTGATGATGCTGCTGCTGGTTTGGGTGAGTTTTGCATGTGACCCTAGTTTACTATGCACCACATTTGATTATAAATGTAAATTTACTATGACAGTACTTTTACTTTATGACAGTACAGTAAATGAAGGCTAACTACATGTGCTTGGACCTAAATGCCTGAATTGATCTACATTTCAGACACGCTGTTTCTGGATGATGGTGAACGGCCATCAACCAGTTCTGCAGAGCCTGTTGCCAGCGAGCTCGGTGAGACTTATTTTGAGAATCAGATTTATTGTCACATCACAGGTTTACAGAGTAAAAAAAGTGTGAGCATAGCAGCAAATGTATACAGTACTACACAAATAAAAATGTATTTTATGGTAATTTTGTACATGTATATGTGTTTATAATGTAGCTGGTGACCGTCCAGCTGAGGCAGCCTCTGAGTGGTCTGATGTTGGCTGGAAACCCCACCACATCCCCTTCACCGCCGACCCGGGTGCACACTATGATCCACTGACAGCAGACAGTGCCCCGTGGGAGTTCTTCCAGCTCTTAGTGACAGATGAGTTGCTGGCGGACATCGTGGTCCAAACCAACCTCTACGCGAAGTTGGTTTATGATAAGGTAAAATTATGTAATTTAGATGGCATATTATGTAGACATGGCATTCTATAGTGTATACTTACGGTACTAGAAAACCGAGCACCACTTTTTTTGAGTGGTGCAAGTATGTTACTTATTTATACCAGTAAGGGGCGCCAGAAACGGAGAGAGGGGTAGTGCTGTGTTTTTTTCTTTGAGTGGTGCAGTGATTCAACCACTCCTATAGGCAGCTATGTGTGTCCCTGGGTTTGTCTGTGCCACATGGTAACTCTGTCATTTCTCAACCATTTTGGACACGGGGCGGCTCGCCGGAACCGGGCCGGCCGCCTGGCCGCATTCCGGCACCACTCACTTCATGATGGTGTGATTTTTTTTTTTTTTTTTTTTGAAATTTGATTTTCTTTTCTTTTTTTTTTTTTTTTTTCTATATATACACCTTTCCTTTTTTTTTTTTTTTTTTTTTTTTTTTTCCTTCCTTTTATCTATATACTAAATGTCAATTTTAAATTGTAGGTCCCTGTCGAGCAGGTCCACTCGAGAATGTGGCGGTGGAGAGAGGTCACCTTAACGGAGCTCAAGAACTTTCTGGCGCTCTACTTCCTGACCGGCATCATAAAGTTGCCCCGCCTGGAGCTGTACTGGAGCACCGACGAGGTTCTTTCAACCCCCTTCTTCAACCGGACCATGGCCCGTGACCGGTTCCAGTTGCTGCTAAGAGTGATTCATTTTTCAGACAATGCGGCAGGGGACCCGGCGGACAGGCTGCACAAGGTGAGGCCAGTGTTGGACTACTTGTTGGCCAAATTCAAGGACATGTTCACACCAGCACAGAACATCTCTATAGATGAAGGAATGATGCTCTGGAGAGGGAGGTTGGCCTTCAGGGTTTACAACCCCCTTAAGCCGATCAAGTATGGCCTGAAGTCGTACATGCTTTGTGACAGCAAGACAGGTTACTGCTATAGCCTTAAACCCTATGTAGGGCAAAAGTCGCCCTTGATTCCGACAGTTGAACACCTGATGGCTGACTTGGCACATCAGGGTTACATATTGTATATGGACAATTATTATAACAGTGTAAAAATGTGCAATAATCTTAGACGGTTGGGAACGCATGTCTGTGGGACTCTAAGGAAAAACCGGGGAGAACCTCCTGCCATTAGAGATGTTACCCTCAGCCAGCTGGCACCTGGAGAACGGATAATGCGCCATAAAGATAATGTAATGATAATTGCATGGCGGGACAAAAACATTGTCAAGGTTCTGTCAACTGTACATGACAACAAGATGGTCACGGTCCTGGAGAGGGAAAAGGGGAGGGCGGTCCGACGAGAGCTCATAAAGCCTCAATCCATTGCAGCGTACAACCAGTACATGAACGGGGTCGACAAATTAGACCAGATGATCTCATATTACCCGTTTACACGCAGAACATTCAAGTGGTCTAAAAAGTTTATCATGTATATGTTCAGCATTGCTATGTATAATTCTTTCATTCTCTTCAAAGTCGCCACAAGGGGCACCCCCAAAAGAAAGACTCTGTTATCGTTCCTGGTCAGCATCATCAAGGAATGGGGCAACTTGCGGGAGGTTCAGGTGGGTGCAGAGGGGGAGGTGGGTGCAGAGGGGGGGGAGCAGATGGGAGAGCCGCTGGGTGCAGTGGGGGGGGAGGAAGCCCCTGGAGAGCCGCTGGGTGCAGTGGGGGGGGAGGAAGCCCCTGGAGAGCCGCTGGGTGCAGTGGGGGGGGGGGGAGCCCCAAGAGCCCAAAGGTCAGCGAGGGTGGGTGCAGTGGGGGGATCCTCTAGGCCACCACGCAGAGACCCTGACAGCAGGCTGTCAGGGCTGCTTAGAAACCATGAGCTGATTAGAATCCCCAAAGCCCCAGGCAGCCGCAAAAAGACACCCCAAAGGCGGTGTCGGGTTTGCAGCGTTGGGGGTCAGCGGCATGAGACGAGCTTCATGTGCAAAGCCTGTGGGGTGCCCCTGCATAGTGGTACTTGTTACCACAAGTACCACACCAGTAGGTTGTACAAGGTTTAATTTTGTTGTGTTTTTTTATGTTTATTTTGACTGAACTTTATATTGTTGTGTTTTTTATGTTTATTTTGACTGAACTTTATATTGTGTATTTTGTACGATTATTGCAGTAAGCGACCCACTGATATATAGTGGGCATTTTGTATGATTATTGCAGTAAGGGACCCACTGATATAAAGTGGGCATTTGGTACGATACTGCAAATAAACGTACCAAACATACCAAACTGCAAATAAAAGGTTTACATGACTTTCTGCCTCAGTCCGTATATAGTGAACAGAGTTGCACCGCTCACTTCACATGGGTGTGATTTTTATTATTACAGTAGAAGTTCACAGACCAAACTGTAAATGGGTTTACATGACTTTCTGCCTCAGTCCGTATATAGTGAACAGAGTTGCACCGCTCACTTCACAGGGGTGTGATTTTTATTATTACAGTAGAAGTTTACAGACAACTGTAAAAAGGTTTACATGACTTTCTGCCTCAATCCGTACATAGTGAAAAGAATATGGGACAAGACAGAGTTTCACCGCTCACTTCACAGGGGTGTGATTTTTATTATTACAGTAGAAGTTCACAGACCAAACTGTAAATGGGTTTACATGACTTTCTGCCTCAGTCCGTATATAGTGAACAGAGTTGCACCGCTCACTTCACAGGGGTGTGATTTTTATTATTACAGTAGAAGTTTACAGACAACTGTAAAAAGGTTTACATGACTTTCTGCCTCAATCCGTACATAGTGCAAAGAATATGGGACAAGACAGAGTTTCACCGCTCACTTCACAGGGGTGTGATTTTTATTATTACAGTAGAAGTTCACAGACCAAACTGTAAATGGGTTTACATGACTTTCTGCCTCAGTCCGTATATAGTGAACAGAGTTGCACCGCTCACTTCACAGGGGTGTGATTTTTATTATTACAGTAGAAGTTTACAGACAACTGTAAAAAGGTTTACATGACTTTCTGCCTCAATCCGTACATAGTGCAAAGAATATGGGACAAGACAGAGTTTCACCGCTCACTTCACAGGGGTGTGATTTTTATTATTACAGTAGAAGTTCACAGACCAAACTGTAAATGGGTTTACATGACTCAGTCCGTATATCCGTGTAGCGAGCTGTAGTGAATACGTAGAGAACAGAGTTGCACCGCTCACTTCACAGGGGTGTGATTTTTATTATTACAGTAGAAGTTCACAGACCAAACTGTAAATGGGTTTACATGACTCAGTCCGTATATCCGTGTAGCGAGCTGTAGTGAATACGTAGAGAACAGAGTTGCACCGCTCACTTCACAGGGGTGTGATTTTTATTATTACAGTAGAAGTTCACAGACCAAACTGTAAATGGGTTTACATGACTCAGTCCGTATATCCGTGTAGCGAGCTGTAGTGAATACGTAGAGAACAGAGTTGCACCGCTCACTTCACAGGGGTGTGATTTTTATTATTACAGTAGAAGTTCACAGACCAAACTGTAAATGGGTTTACATGACTCAGTCCGTATATCCGTGTAGCGAGCTGTAGTGAATACGTAGAGAACAGAGTTGCACCGCTCACTTCACAGGGGTGTGATTTTTATTATTACAGTAGAAGTTTACAGACAACTGTAAAAAGGTTTACATGACTTTCTGCCTCAATCCGTACATAGTGAAAAGAATATGGGACAAGACAGAGTTTCACCGCTCACTTCACAGGGGTGTGATTTTTATTATTACAGTAGAAGTTCACAGACCAAACTGTAAATGGGTTTACATGACTCAGTCCGTATATCCGTGTAGCGAGCTGTAGTGAATACGTAGAGAACAGAGTTGCACCGCTCACTTCACAGGGGTGTGATTTTTATTATTACAGTAGAAGTTCACAGACCAAACTGTAAATGGGTTTACATGACTCAGTCCGTATATCCGTGTAGCGAGCTGTAGTGAATAAGTAGAGAACAGAGTTGCACCGCTCACTTCACAGGGGTGTGATTTTTATTATTACAGTAGAAGTATTTTTCTTATGAAAGCAGAGAGTCTTATGTTTCATACGGTATATAGTATGTATATGTTGCTATAGGCCTTATTTTGTGAATATTGAGCAGTTCAGGTCCATGTCTTCTATGAAGTTATCTCTGGTGGGCACAAGCTGAATTCAATGACCAATTACTGTCAAAACTGTATATGTGTACAATGTGTACTGTTTTCCTCCTAAAAGTAGACATTCAGGGCTTTCATTCGGTATATGGTTTGTATAGGATATTATTTGTGCTCAATTTTATATCGGTCTTTTGAACTAAAAAAACTGAACTGAAATGTCTGTCAACTTCAGGCCTCCATATCTCTGTTGTTTTTTTTCACGAGCAGCGTGCAGGCAAAAGCAGGTGTTAGAAAAAGGTCAATATCTCCAGAATGGAAGATGGTAGAATCATAATTTTTTTTTTTTAAATTAGTGGACAAGTTGGGCTTTCTTTTGATTTATGCGGTGTGATTCTCGCTATAAGAGGCCCCTCGCTGTGGGCCCCCCAAAAAGCTCAAAAAGCCCATGTTAAGCCTTCAGCACCAGTAAGCCAGGGTCCGCTAGAACCTGTAGCAGTTAAAGTGTTAAGTAACTTGAAAAATAACCATAAACACATGAGAACATATTGTGATAATATCCTGTATCGTGATAGGCCTACTGCTTGAAATAATATTGCGATAATGCATTTTTCCATATCGTGCACCCCTACCGATAGGCCAGATCCCTCCAGTGCTGCTGATGCCCCACTGCCTGGCTCTCCTGCCACTCAGGAGCAGGAGGCTCCATCCACCAGTTCCGTCCCTGTGAGTCCAGTCACCCGCCCTGGCCCAAGTCCTGCAGGTTCTCCTGCCACACTCAACCTGCCAGTTGAAGTAGGTCTACATACCGCACTGGATTGATCTAGCCTACTAGGCCTATGTGTAATCACCTGAGTGAGGGCGTCCGCTGCTACCTCAAAGGCGTCCTGCACCGCTACCTCAAATGCGGATGAATGTGAATGCCAGATCTGTGGAGAGGACTTCAAGTCCTCAAGGCCTGGGGAAGTGTGGGTGCAATGCTGTGAATGTGAAGAGTGGGCCCACGAAGAGTGCACAGATGGTCTCCAGGTCTACAAGTGTCACAATTGCTAGATTATATTCAGATTTCTCATAATTATAATTGGCTACTCCAAAAAAAAAAAAAACAGGAAATTAAATTGTTCGGTGAATCAGTAGCCAATTTTGTTGCCTGGTTCCAGGTGCCACATTTTTAATGTAGGCTAGTTGTAATCTGTTCAACAATTTTTCACACATGAAACCTTTTCAAACATGTGGAAATAGCTGATCTACAAGCTCAAAGCGTGTCACACCACAACTCGCTGTGAGGTTGTAGATCGTCTATTTTCCACTATTCAACAGTGGTCATCACAGTCTACTGACTTGAACCCCACCTGCCTGGACAGTTGCAAAAGGCAAAACCCTTACAAATTAGATCTATCATTATCATTTAGTGACAGTTACAAACCTCCACCACCAGGGGGCGAAAGACATTAAGGCAACAGTATGAGGATTGTTTATTGCGCATGCGTGAAACATCTGGACATACCCACGCATTCGGGAAGATGTCCTCTACCACCCCACAGTCTCCGCTAAGCGGGAGAGGTGTAAAATTCACAGCAGCAGAGCTTCTACTGGGGTCAATGCAAAAAAATGTACCGTTTCCGGACCCAGAATGGACACTGGACAAAGAGGCCTCCGCGAGGCAACTATCTGGACATACCCATGCGTCCGGGGAGATGTCCTCTACCACCCCACAGTCTCCGCTAAGCGGGAGAGGTGTAAAATTCAGAGCAGCAGACCTTCTATTGGGGTCAACACTCAAAAAAGTGCCGTTTCCAGACCCAGAATGGACACTGGACAAAGAGGCCTCCGCGAGGCAACTATCTGGACATACCCACGCGTCCGGGGAGATGTCCTCTACCACCCCACAGTCTCCGCTAAGCGGGAGAGGTGTAAAATTCACAGCAGCAGAGCTTCTAATGGGGTCAATGCAAAAAAATGTACCGTTTCCGGACCCAGACTGGACACTGGACAAAAGACGGCTCCGCGAGGCAACTATCTGGACATACCCACGCGTCCGGGGAGATGTCCTCTACCACACCCCACTCTCCGCTAAGCGGGAGAGGTGTAAAATTCACAGCAGCAGAGCTTCTACTGGGGTCAATGCAAAAAAAATTACCGTTTCCGGACCCAGACTGGACACTGGACAAAAGACGGCTCCGCGAGGCAACTATCTGGACATACCCACGCGTCCGGGGAGATGTCCTCTACCACACCCCACTCTCCGCTAAGCGGGAGAGGTGTAAAATTCACAGCAGCAGAGCTTCTACTGGGGTCAATGCAAAAAAAAAATCCGTTTCCGGACCCAGACTGGACACTGGACAAAAGACGGCTCCGCGAGGCAACTATCTATTTCCAGCTATTAAAGACCTTGGGTCTGCATTGTTCACTGCCTCAATGTAAGCATTATGTGCAAATCGGTTCATCATTTTTCTACCCAAGTTTGCACGCTCTGTGCTTCTAATATATCTACCTCTCAATTTGTCCTTTGTGTGATGTATGTTGCCAGTGTAAGCTATATGAAATATGCCGTCTTCCAATGAATAGAGATGTATTTTAAAGGTCATCTCACATGAAGTATGCCGACAGGCGCCAATGATTGTCAGACATGGCTTGCTTGATTTTCTAACGACAGCGGTAGAAAAGTAGTGATTAACAAAACGGATTATACAATATGGATTCGATTCCTTGACTTTGCTGGCAAACAGCTCTTGCCATTCATACATCTTAAAATATTTATTTCCTTGACACTGCTATTCTTTTCAGGCTTTATCGGCTGCACATGAACACTGCTGGTTTGATTTAAATGTGATTCATCTACACTAGTGCTGTCTTCCTGCACATGAACACTGCTATTCTTTTCAGTATATAAAATCGGTAAACGGTAATTTTTTTTGCATTGACCCCAGTAGAAGCTCTGCTGCTGTGAATTTTACACCTCTCCCGCTTAGCGGAGAGCGGGGTGTGGTAGAGGACATCTCCCCGGACGCGTGGGTATGTCCAGATAGTTGCCTCGCGGAGCCGTGTTTTGTCCAGTGTCCAGTCTGGGTCCGGAAACGGTAATTTTTTTTGCATTGACCCCAGTAGAAGCTCTGCTGCTGTGAATTTTACACCTCTCCCGCTTAGCGGAGAGTGGGGTGTGGTAGAGGACATCTCCCCGGACGCGTGGGTATGTCCAGATAGTTGCCTCGCGGAGCCGTCTTTTGTCCAGTGTCCAGTCTGGGTCCGGAAACGGTACATTTTTGAGTGTTGACCCCAATAGAAGGTCTGCTGCTCTGAATTTTACACCTCTCCCGCTTAGCGGAGAGTGGGGTGTGGTAGAGGACATCTCCCCGGACGCGTGGGTATGTCCAGATAGTTGCCTCGCGGAGGCCTCTTTGTCCAGTGTCCATTCTGGGTCTGGAAACGGCACTTTTTTGAGTGTTGACCCCAGTAGAAGCTCTGCTGCTGTGAATTTTACACCTCTCCCGCTTAGCGGAGAGCGGGGTGTGGTAGAGGACATCTCCCCGGACGCGTGGGTATGTCCAGATAGTTGCCTCGCGGAGCCGTCTTTTGTCCAGTGTCCAGTCTGGGTCCGGAAACGGTAATTTTTTTTGCATTGACCCCAGTAGAAGCTCTGCTGCTGTGAATTTTACACCTCTCCCGCTTAGCGGAGAGTGGGGTGTGGTAGAGGACATCTCCCCGGACGCGTGGGTATGTCCAGATAGTTGCCTCGCGGAGCCGTCTTTTGTCCAGTGTCCAGTCTGGGTCCGGAAACGGTACATTTTTGAGTGTTGACCCCAATAGAAGGTCTGCTGCTCTGAATTTTACACCTCTCCCGCTTAGCGGAGAGTGGGGTGTGGTAGAGGACATCTCCCCGGACGCGTGGGTATGTCCAGATAGTTGCCTCGCGGAGGCCTCTTTGTCCAGTGTCCATTCTGGGTCTGGAAACGGCACTTTTTTGAGTGTTGACCCCAGTAGAAGCTCTGCTGCTGTGAATTTTACACCTCTCCCGCTTAGCGGAGAGTGGGGTGTGGTAGAGGACATCTCCCCGGACGCGTGGGTATGTCCAGATAGTTGCCTCGCGGAGCCGTCTTTTGTCCAGTGTCCACTTTATAAAGTCCATGCACTCCAGTGAATAGCATTTATCCATTTAGATAACTTTATTATTATTATTATTATTTAATTACTTGTTTTTACACAGAAACATAATGTGTGTCTTATAGCATCATTAAAATGCTTAATTTGTAGTTCTAATGTGCAAATTACTTTTTTACTTTTTTTCAATGCTCTAGAGGGTACTCTTATTTTGAAGAGATCGTCCACCGCACGTCTTAAATTAGCTCACTAGATTAGCTCACTAGACAGTGCCCTGGGCACTGTCTAGTGAGCTAATCTAGTGAGCTAATTTAAGACTTCCAGTGGACGATCTCTTCAAAATAAGAGTACCCTCTAGAGTATTGAAAAATAGTTTAATTTGCACATTAAAACTACAAATTAAGCATTTAACTGATGCTATAAGACACACATTATGTTTCTGTGTAAAAACAAGTAATTAAATAATAATAATAATAATAATAAAGTTATCTAAATGGATAAATGCTATTCACTGGAGTGCATGGACTTTATAAAGTGGACACTGGACAAAAGACGGCTCCGCGAGGCAACTATCTGGACATACCCACGCGTTCGGGGAGATGTCCTCTACCACACCCCACTCTCCGCTAAGCGGGAGAGGTGTAAAATTCACAGCAGCAGAGCTTCTACTGGGGTCAATGCAAAGAAAATTACCGTTTCCGGACGCAGAATGGACACTGGACAAAAGACGGCTCCGCGAGGCAACTATCTGGACATACCCACGCGTTCGGGGAGATGTCCTCTACCACACCCCACTCTCCGCTAAGCGGGAGAGGTGTAAAATTCACAGCAGCAGAGCTTCTACTGGGGTCAATGCTCAAAACAGTACCGTTTCCGGACCCAGAATGGACACTGGACAAAAGACGGCTCCGCGAGGCAACTATCTGGACATACCCACGCGTTCGGGGAGATGTCCTGTACCACACCCCAGTCTCCGCTAAGCGGGAGAGGTGTAAAATTCACAGCTGGAGCCCTTCTACTGGGGTCAATGCAAAATAAAATACCGTTTCTGGACCCAGAATGGACACTGGACAAAAGACGGCTCCGCGAGGCAACTATCTGGACATACCTACGCGTCCGGGGAGATGTCCTCTACCACACCCCACTCTCCGCTAAGCGGGAGAGGTGTAACATTCACAGATGGAGCCCTTCTACTGGGGTCAATGCAAAAAAATGTACCGTTTCCGGACCCAGAATGGACACTGGACAAAAGACGGCTCCGCGAGGCAACTATCTGGACACACCCACGTGTTCAGGGAGATGTCCTGTACCACACCCCAGTCTCCGCTGAGCGGGAGAGGTGTAAAATTCACAGCTGGAGCCCTTCTACTGGGGTCAATGCAAAAAAATGTACCGTTTCCGGACCCAGAATGGACACTGGACAAAAGACGGCTCCGCGAGGCAACTATCTGGACACACCCACGTGTTCAGGGAGATGTCCTGTACCACACGCCAGTCTCCGCTAAGCGGGAGAGGTGTAAAATTCACAGCTGGAGCCCTTCTACTGGGGTCAATGCAAAAAAATGTACCGTTTCCGGACCCAGAATGGACACTGGACAAAAGACGGCTCCGCGAGGCAACTATCTGGACACACCCACGTGTTCAGGGAGATGTCCTGTACCACACACCAGTCTCCGCTAAGCGGGAGAGGTGTAAAATTCACAGCTGGAGCCCTTCTACTGGGGTCAATGCAAAAAAATGTACCGTTTCCGGACCCAGAATGGACACTGGACAAAAGACGGCTCCGCGAGGCAACTATCTGGACACACCCACGTGTTCAGGGAGATGTCCTGTACCACACCCCAGTCTCCGCTGAGCGGGAGAGGTGTAAAATTCACAGCTGGAGCCCTTCTACTGGGGTCAATGCAAAAAAATTTACCGTTTCCGGACCCAGAATGGACACTGGACAAAAGACGGCTCCGCGAGGCAACTATCTGGACACACCCACGTGTTCAGGGAGATGTCCTGTACCACACGCCAGTCTCCGCTAAGCGGGAGAGGTGTAAAATTCACAGCTGGAGCCCTTCTACTGGGGTCAATGCAAAAAAATGTACCGTTTCCGGACCCAGAATGGACACTGGACAAAAGACGGCTCCGCGAGGCAACTATCTGGACACACCCACGTGTTCAGGGAGATGTCCTGTACCACACGCCAGTCTCCGCTAAGCGGGAGAGGTGTAAAATTCACAGCTGGAGCCCTTCTACTGGGGTCAATGCAAAAAAATGTACCGTTTCCGGACCCAGAATGGACACTGGACAAAAGACGGCTCCGCGAGGCAACTATCTGGACACACCCACGTGTTCAGGGAGATGTCCTGTACCACACGCCAGTCTCCGCTAAGCGGGAGAGGTGTAAAATTCACAGCTGGAGCCCTTCTACTGGGGTCAATGCAAAAAAAATTACCGTTTCCGGACCCAGAATGTCTTTCGCCCCCTGGTGGTGGAGGTTTGTAACTGTCACTAAATGATAATGATAGATCTAATTAATATGTAAGGTTTTGCGTTTTGCAACTGTCCGGGCAGGTGGGGTTCAAGTCAGTAGACTGTGATGACCACTGTTGAATAGTGGAAAATAGACGATCTACAACCTCACAGCGAGTTGTGGTGTGACACGCTTTGAGGTTGTAGATCATGTTTGAAAAGGATTACAACTAGCCTACATTAAAAATGTGGCACCTGGAACCAGGCAACAAAATTGGCTAGTAGCCAATTATAATTCCTCTCCACAGATCTGGAATTCACATTCATCCGCATTTGAGGTAGCGGCGGACACCCTCACTCAGGTGATTACACATAGGCCTAGTAGGCTAGATCAATCCAGTGCGGTATGTAGACCTACCTCAACTGGCAGGTTGAGTGTGGCAGGAGAACCTGCAGAACTTGGGCCAGGGGTGACTGGACTGGGAACAGAGCGGCATTCCGACGCATCGCCGTTCCGACTCCCCCCCCATTTCGACACACCCCCATTCCGACGCACCCCCATTCCGACGCACCCCCATTCCGACCCAACACACAACCCCGCCTCCCCCAGCCCCCACCAAGCACCCCACCCTCCGAAACGGCGTCCGAAACGTAGGCTACACAATCACCCCCCCCCCCCCTCCGGAATTTAAACACCGCCAACGCACAGGGAAAGGCGCACGTGTGTGTGCGCGCGCGCGGCCGCGCGCGTGCCAATTCTCACCTTTGTCGAAGCATAGGCCTATTAATCCGACCATTTTATTACATTAAATAAATATCTGTCTCTGTTCATCTGTCCATGAAAGCAAACGGCACGGTCAGGATGACATGTGACATGACAGCGCACGAGAGAGAAAATAATAATAATTGACTGCATACGTATAGGCTATAATGAGTCCAGGCATCCCTGCAGGACACCCGCACCCTCCGGGCGTTCACTCCATTTGCTCGTGCGTAGGCTACATGTGTGCGTGTCGTGTGTGTGTCAAAGTCAAAAGTTTTTTTTTTTAAATACAGGTCATATTTCTATCCTTTTATTAAATACAAATAAACTTATACATGATGTACATCTGTCTCGCCTGTTATTACTTATTCTTGCTTTGTCTGCCATCTGGAATAGAGAGATTCGGTTTTTTTCCGGAACCGGTGGGGAATGTAATTATGTAAAGGGAGGCTGCCTTGCGCACAGCGAGAGAGCGAGAAGCTGAATAATTCCGGGAAAGTGCCTTCTTCTATGATTGATACTTTGATAGGACAGCGGCAGCCCACTTAATTTCATATATTCCCACTGTAGGCTGCATGTCAATTTTTGAACAGTGTAGGCTCTATCGTTTAATGTTGTCTCATACACATGTAAAAAATCTGAACTGGCTGTAATTCTTTGCTTCTTAGCAAAACTGAACTTGTATGCATAATTACATGCTGGACATATCTGTTGCGTGTGTGACTGTGTGTGTGTCTTCAATTATGTGCCCACGTCACCACGTCATTGCAACATAGGTAGGCCTATAGTAAATTTGACTTGCGCACCAGAAGGGAAACAAAGAAAAAGATGACCAAAGACGGTGAAAAGTGGAAGCGCTCTGTGAAGTCCTATATGTGCCACACTGTAGGCCTTTGTTATATTATGCAGCATAAGCCTCTAAGGTGTATCAGCGATACAACATCTTTAACGATTTTGTATCGCTGATACACCTTAGAGGCTATACGTTGCAACAGGCATAAGCCCGCGCGGCCCTCAACACAGGGCACGTTCGGAAATAGCGCACAGTGCGCACTGTGCAATGCAAACTAATAGGCGAGTGCGCTCCCGGTGCGCATTTCCGAACGCACCCTGATAGTTCAGCACCACAGACAGTTCCTGATCACAGATAGACCACTCATCAGATAGACCGTTGATTGAAATTGTTTTTACATGTTGCAAATAAAGAATTCCATTTGCCACGGCCAATGAGTTTGGGGCGGTAATCTAATTAATTGTAAACAGGTGAT
Source organism: Protomyctophum bolini (assembly GCF_963924005.1). Lineage (NCBI taxonomy): Eukaryota > Metazoa > Chordata > Actinopteri > Myctophiformes > Myctophidae > Protomyctophum > Protomyctophum bolini. Next base: position 2,919,049 of record NC_137871.1, read on the forward strand.
AATCATTCAAGTTTACGCCTATAAATTATAGCGTCCCACCGGAAATAATTTCTTTTCCAAAAAAAAAATTCAAGCCATGGCAGCACCATACGTCCAGATCGCAAACAGTCGCGGAGGGAAAGCCCTCATTGTTGATAATTTTACATATGTTCGAAATAAATCGAAGCCAAATAAGATTTATTGGCGATGTGCCCACCGTGGGTGCGGTGTTTTTCTGCACACGGGGTGGCTGGATCTCGAGGCCGATGATCCAGCCATCGTCGTGCTGAGGCCTCCAGGAGACCATGCCCACCCGCCGGAGGATGACCTCGTGGCCACCACAGCTCTAATTGAGCAAATGCTTGACCAGGTTTGTTAGGTTCTTATATGATTCTTTATTAATGTATTTTATGAATTTGATGTATTACCATTATCACGTGTTTGTTCTTGCTTACTGGGAGTAAATGCCTAAATTCTAAATTGTAATTCTAAATTGCAGGTCGCTGAGGATCCCACCCTGCCCGTCAAGCGGGTCTATGACCACGTGGTGGCGCAAACGGCAGCAGCAGCACGGCACCACATCCCTCCCTTCCATGCCGTGAAGAGCAGGCTGGAGAGACGGCGGGCGGGCCTGATGCCTCCCATCCCGCAAAACCTGCAGGAGGTCGCCGTGAACGGCGAGTGGGCCCAGACCTGGGGAGGGGACGAGTTCCTCACGAGGCACAACCTCCAGCACGGGTTGCTCGTGTTTGGGACGGATGAAAATGTGTCCAAACTCGGCCAGTGTGACCAGGTTAGAATCCCTCTCCCACATAATTAATTTAAATAATGTAATATTATCAATGCTTGAAAAGGTGCTGTGGTCAAAATGTTGAATAATGGGTATCCACATAATATATAGCCTACTAACTTCTATCAGTAGTTCCATGGATAAAATTATAATTTTATTTTAGATCTACATGGACGGGACATT
>NC_137871.1:2922500-3037500 GCF_963924005.1 Protomyctophum bolini
CCTCTGTCTTCCTATTGGCTGGCCTTTACACAGCTCTAACTATTGTTTACAACATGCTACAGCCTCAAACTTTGGTACATGGACGTAGACCATCAAGAGGAACAAGCTGTAATGGCTTAATTGCTTAAGCCCCGCCCCTCTGTATTCCTATTGGCTGGCCTTTACACAGCTATAACTTTTGTTTGCAACATGCTACAGTCTTGAAACTTGCTCCATGGACTTGGACCACCAATAGGAGCACGCTGTAAATGTTTAATTGCTTAAGCCCCGCCCCTCTGTCTTCCTATTGGCTGGCCTTTACACAGCTCTAACTATTGTTTACAACATGCTACAGCCTCAAACTTTGGTACATGGACGTAGACCATCAAGAGGAACAAGCTGTAATGGCTTAATTGTTTAAGCCCCGCCCTTCTGTATTCCTATTGGCTGGCCTTTACACAGCTATAACTTTTGCTTGCAGCATGCTACAGTCTTGAAACTTGCTCTATGCACTTAGACCAAGTTGACCACCTCTCACACACGCGCACACACGAACGCACATGCACACATGTGCACGCACACACACACAATGGAGAAAATCGGGGAAACGCGTAACTCTGTCATTTCTCGACCGTTTCAGAAGCAGGGCGGCTCGCCGGAACCGGGCCGCCCCCCTGAACGAAACCAAATGGACCCTTACAGCTCAGCATGTAGCATGGTAGCATTAGCATGTTAGCATTAGCATGTTAGCATGATAGCAGGTTAGCATTAGCATGTTAGCATTATAATGTTGGTGGCAACATAATGCGCAATAAACTTAGACAAAATACCCCATTGAAAGTCAATGGGGAGACCTGGCTCACATGTAACCAAATGGACCCTTCTGAGAGGCTAAATGTCATCAAATGGTGGTCCGTGGCTCAAATGCTGCACAGACTTGGCGAGCTTCAGGCACCCAGTAAAATTTCTTGAAATTTTGTTTCTAGTAATAATAATCCTATTCAAGACACGAAACTTTGACGTCTATGGCCGGCCGCACGGTTTACCAAAGCCCCACAATATATACATCGAAACGTGCGGCTCGGCCGGGAATGGTGTGCTTGTGCTTTTCTTTCCGATTCGAGTTACCGTGCCGACGTAATTCGCAATAAACGACGCGAAAAATGCCCCATGCAAAGTCAATGGGGAAACGCGGGTAAAAACAGAAAACGACACGTTACTTTGGAGCCACATTGCTCTTGCACACTGTTACGTAGACACACGATTTAAACGTCAAACAGCACAGGAGGCCATCGACTTTGTCCTGGTTGAGACGGAATTCGAATACGTTGCACGGTTTGCCCGCTATCGCAGTTCAAAGTGTGTGTGGTCTGAGCAAAAATCTCGACTTAGAGTGTCGCACGCCCAGAGAGAGACCGGGTCAGAGTGAGCAGCCAGTGTCAAAACTGTAGCGAAATTCTCCGAACAAATCGTCCTCACGGCCAAAATATTAACTTTACACACATGGGTTTCGGTAATTCTGTAGCCACACTCGTCCTCTTTCCCCCAATGTCACACCCACAGCCCAGATTCATACGGTACGTGAACTACAGCCCTGAAAGCGACAGGTGTACCATCATAAGACGCCATGTTAACTGCCTGAATGAGTCAGCAATTTTTTCATCACAAACACAATTTCTTAACTCGCTCTTATAACCACGTTTTTTATCGTACCAATACCACGATCGCACACGGCGTACCTCAATGTCTCGGGTCACTCACGGCGAAAACAAAAATCGCATTCGACTTTTACTTTTTGCGCTAGAGCAATTTGTTCGGACCGTATATCTGAACAAATTCAGTATAACAAAAAAAAGGAGTTCCCGTTCAGAATGGGTTAACTTTCAATAGTGGTGGCATTTGCATAGACTAGCCCAGCTGAAATTGATACATTGTTAATGATTCACCCTTCACACACGCGCGCACACAAACGCACACGCACGCACATGCACACATGTGCACGCACACACACACACATTGAAAGTCAATGAAGAAAATTGGGGAAACGCGTAACTCTGTCATTTCTTCGGAACCGGGCCGCCCCCCTGAGAGAAACCAAATGGACACACACACACACACACACACACACACACAAACCCTCTCTTCCTATTGGCTGGCCTTAACACAGCTATAACTTTTGTTTGCAACATGCTACAGTCTTGAAACTTGCTCCATGGACTTGGACCACCAATAGGAGCACGCTGTAAATGTTTAATTGCTTAAGCCCCGCCCCTCTGTCTTCCTATTGGCTGGCCTTTACACAGCTCTAACTATTGTTTACAACATGCTACAGCCTCAAACTTTGGTACATGGACGTAGGCCATCAAGAGGAACTAGCTGTAATGGCTTAATTGCTTAAGCCCCGCCCCTCTGTCTTCCTATTGGCTGGCCTTTACACAGCTCTAACTTTTGCTTGCAGCATGCTACAGTCTTGAAACTTACTCCATGGACTTGGACCACCAATAGGAGCACGCTGTAAATGTTTAATTGCTTAAGCCCCGCCCCTCTGTCTTCCTATTGGCTGGCCTTTACACAGCTCTAACTTTTGTTTACAACATGCTACAGCCTCAAACTTTGGTACATGGACGTAGACCATCAAGAGGAACAAGCTGTAATGGCTTAATTGTTTAAGCCCCGCCCTTCTGTATTCCTATTGGCTGGCCTTTACACAGCTATAACTTTTGTTTGCAACATGCTACAGTCTTGAAACTTGCTCTATGCACTTAGACCAAGTTGACCACCTCTCACACACGCGCACACACGAACGCACATGCACGCACATGCACACATGTGCACGCACACACACACAATGGAGAAAATCGGGGAAACGCGTAACTCTGTCATTTCTCGACCGTTTCAGAAGCAGGGCGGCTCGCCGGAACCGGGCCGCCCCCCTGAACGAAACCAAATGGACCCTTACAGCTCAGCATGTAGCATGGTAGCATTAGCATGTTAGCATTAGCATGTTAGCATGATAGCAGGTTAGCATTAGCATGTTAGCATTATAATGTTGGTGGCAACATAATGCGCAATAAACTTAGACAAAATACCCCATTGAAAGTCAATGGGGAGACCTGGCTCACATGTAACCAAATGGACCCTTCTGAGAGGCTAAATGTCATCAAATGGTGGTCCGTGGCTCAAATGCTGCACAGACTTGGCGAGCTTCAGGCACCCAGTAAAATTTCTTGAAATTTTGTTTCTAGTTAAGTATTGGTTTCGGATTTCAACCTGTGTTTCTGCCATTGCATGGCAGGCACCCAGAATAATCATCAAGACACGAAACTTTGACCGCTATGGCCGGCCGCACGGTTTACCAAAGCCCCGCAATATATACATCGAAACGTGCGGCTCGGCCGGGAATGGTGTGCTTGTGCTTTTCTTTCCGTTTCGAGTTACCGTGCCGACGTAATTCGCAATAAACGACGCGAAAAATGCCCCATGCAAAGTCAATGGGGAAACGCGGGTAAAAACAGAAAATGACACGTTACTTTGGAGCCACATTACTCTGGCATACTGTTACGTAGAAACACGATTTAAACGTCAAACAGCACACGAGGCAATCGTCTTTGTCGTGGTTCAGGCGGAATTCGAATACGTTGCACGGTTTGCCCGCTATCGCAGTTCAAAGTGTGTGTGGTCTGAGCAAAAATCTCGACTTAGAGTGTCGCACGCCCAGAGAGAGAGCGGGTCAGAGTGAGGGGCCAGTGTCAAAACTGTAGCGAAATTCTCAGAACAAATCGTCCTCACGGCCAAAATATTAACTTTACACGCATGGGTTTCGGTAATTTTGTAGCCACACTCGTCCTCTTTCACCCAATGTCACAACCACAGCCCAGATTCATATGGTACGTGAACTACAGCCCTGAAAGCGACAGGTGTACCATCATAATGTGTCATGAAACGCCATGTTAACTGCCTGAATGAGTCAGCAATTTTTTCATCACAAACACAATTTCTTAACTCGCTCTTATAACCACGTTTTTTATCGTACCAATACCACGATCGCACACAGCGTACCTCAATGTCTCGGGTCACTCACGGCGAAAACAAAAATCGCATTCGACTTTTACTTTTTGCGCTAGAGCAATTTGTTCGGACCGTATATCTGAACAAATTCAGCATAACAAAAAAAAGGGGTTCCCGTTCAGAATGGGTTAACTTTCAATAGTGGTGGCATTTGCATAGACTAGCCCAGCTGAAATTGATACATTGTTAATGATTCACCCTTCACACACGCGCGCACACAAACGCACACGCACGCACATGCACACATGTGCACGCACACACACACACACACACATTGAAAGTCAATGAAGAACATTGGGGAAACACGTAACTCTGTCATTTCTCAACCGTTTCAGACGCGGGGTGGCTCGCCGGAACCGGGCCGCCCCCCTGAGCGAAACCAAATGGACACACACACACACACACACACACACACACACACACACACAAACACACACACACACACACACACACACACACACACACAAACCCTCTCTTCCTATTGGCTGGCCTTTACACAGCTCTAACTTTTGCTTGCAGCATGCTACAGTCTTGAAACTTGCTCCATGGACTTGGACCACCAATAGGAGCACGCTGTAAATGTTTAATTGCTTAAGCCCCGCCCCTCTGTCGTCCTATTGGCTGGCCTTTACACAGCTCTAACTATTGTTTACAACATGCTACAGCCTCAAACTTTGGTACATGGACGTATACCATCAAGAGGAACAAGCTGTAATGGCTTAATTGCTTAAGCCCCGCCCCTCTGTATTCCTATTGGCTGGCCTTTAAACAGCTATAACTTTTGCTTGCAGCATGCTACAGTCTTGAAACTTGCTCCATGGACTTGGACCACCAATAGGAGCACGCTGTAAATGTTTAATTGCTTAAGCCCCGCCCCTCTGTCGTCCTATTGGCTGGCCTTTACACAGCTCTAACTATTGTTTACAACATGCTACAGCCTCAAACTTTGGTACATGGACGTATACCATCAAGAGGAACAAGCTGTAATGGCTTAATTGCTTAAGCCCCGCCCCTCTGTATTCCTATTGGCTGGCCTTTACACAGCTCTAACTTTTGCTTGCAGCATGCTACAGTCTTGAAACTTGCTCCATGGACTTGGACCACCAATAGGAGCACGCTGTAAATGTTTAATTGCTTAAGCCCCGCCCCTCTGTCTTCCTATTGGCTGGCCTTTACACAGCTCTAACTATTGTTTACAATATGCTACAGCCTCAAACTTTGGTACATGGACGTAGACCATCAAGAGGAACAAGCTGTAATGGCTTAATTGCTTAAGCCCCGCCCCTCTGTATTCCTATTGGCTGGCCTTTACACAGCTATAACTTTTGTTTGCAACATGCTACAGTCTTGAAACTTGCTCCATGGACTTGGACCACCAATAGGAGCACGCTGTAAATGTTTAATTGCTTAAGCCCCGCCCCTCTGTCTTCCTATTGGCTGGCCTTTACACAGCTCTAACTATTGTTTACAACATGCTACAGCCTCAAACTTTGGTACATGGACGTAGACCATCAAGAGGAACAAGCTGTAATGGCTTAATTGTTTAAGCCCCGCCCTTCTGTATTCCTATTGGCTGGCCTTTACACAGCTATAACTTTTGCTTGCAGCATGCTACAGTCTTGAAACTTGCTCTATGCACTTAGACCAAGTTGACCACCTCTCACACACGCGCACACACGAACGCACATGCACACATGTGCACGCACACACACACAATGGAGAAAATCGGGGAAACGCGTAACTCTGTCATTTCTCGACCGTTTCAGAAGCAGGGCGGCTCGCCGGAACCGGGCCGCCCCCCTGAACGAAACCAAATGGACCCTTACAGCTCAGCATGTAGCATGGTAGCATTAGCATGTTAGCATTAGCATGTTAGCATGATAGCAGGTTAGCATTAGCATGTTAGCATTATAATGTTGGTGGCAACATAATGCGCAATAAACTTAGACAAAATACCCCATTGAAAGTCAATGGGGAGACCTGGCTCACATGTAACCAAATGGACCCTTCTGAGAGGCTAAATGTCATCAAATGGTGGTCCGTGGCTCAAATGCTGCACAGACTTGGCGAGCTTCAGGCACCCAGTAAAATTTCTTGAAATTTTGTTTCTAGTAATAATAATCCTATTCAAGACACGAAACTTTGACGTCTATGGCCGGCCGCACGGTTTACCAAAGCCCCACAATATATACATCGAAACGTGCGGCTCGGCCGGGAATGGTGTGCTTGTGCTTTTCTTTCCGATTCGAGTTACCGTGCCGACGTAATTCGCAATAAACGACGCGAAAAATGCCCCATGCAAAGTCAATGGGGAAACGCGGGTAAAAACAGAAAACGACACGTTACTTTGGAGCCACATTGCTCTTGCACACTGTTACGTAGACACACGATTTAAACGTCAAACAGCACAGGAGGCCATCGACTTTGTCCTGGTTGAGACGGAATTCGAATACGTTGCACGGTTTGCCCGCTATCGCAGTTCAAAGTGTGTGTGGTCTGAGCAAAAATCTCGACTTAGAGTGTCGCACGCCCAGAGAGAGACCGGGTCAGAGTGAGCAGCCAGTGTCAAAACTGTAGCGAAATTCTCCGAACAAATCGTCCTCACGGCCAAAATATTAACTTTACACACATGGGTTTCGGTAATTCTGTAGCCACACTCGTCCTCTTTCCCCCAATGTCACACCCACAGCCCAGATTCATACGGTACGTGAACTACAGCCCTGAAAGCGACAGGTGTACCATCATAAGACGCCATGTTAACTGCCTGAATGAGTCAGCAATTTTTTCATCACAAACACAATTTCTTAACTCGCTCTTATAACCACGTTTTTTATCGTACCAATACCACGATCGCACACGGCGTACCTCAATGTCTCGGGTCACTCACGGCGAAAACAAAAATCGCATTCGACTTTTACTTTTTGCGCTAGAGCAATTTGTTCGGACCGTATATCTGAACAAATTCAGTATAACAAAAAAAAGGAGTTCCCGTTCAGAATGGGTTAACTTTCAATAGTGGTGGCATTTGCATAGACTAGCCCAGCTGAAATTGATACATTGTTAATGATTCACCCTTCACACACGCGCGCACACAAACGCACACGCACGCACATGCACACATGTGCACGCACACACACACACATTGAAAGTCAATGAAGAAAATTGGGGAAACGCGTAACTCTGTCATTTCTTCGGAACCGGGCCGCCCCCCTGAGAGAAACCAAATGGACACACACACACACACACACACACACACACAAACCCTCTCTTCCTATTGGCTGGCCTTAACACAGCTATAACTTTTGTTTGCAACATGCTACAGTCTTGAAACTTGCTCCATGGACTTGGACCACCAATAGGAGCACGCTGTAAATGTTTAATTGCTTAAGCCCCGCCCCTCTGTCTTCCTATTGGCTGGCCTTTACACAGCTCTAACTATTGTTTACAACATGCTACAGCCTCAAACTTTGGTACATGGACGTAGGCCATCAAGAGGAACTAGCTGTAATGGCTTAATTGCTTAAGCCCCGCCCCTCTGTCTTCCTATTGGCTGGCCTTTACACAGCTCTAACTTTTGCTTGCAGCATGCTACAGTCTTGAAACTTACTCCATGGACTTGGACCACCAATAGGAGCACGCTGTAAATGTTTAATTGCTTAAGCCCCGCCCCTCTGTCTTCCTATTGGCTGGCCTTTACACAGCTCTAACTTTTGTTTACAACATGCTACAGCCTCAAACTTTGGTACATGGACGTAGACCATCAAGAGGAACAAGCTGTAATGGCTTAATTGTTTAAGCCCCGCCCTTCTGTATTCCTATTGGCTGGCCTTTACACAGCTATAACTTTTGTTTGCAACATGCTACAGTCTTGAAACTTGCTCTATGCACTTAGACCAAGTTGACCACCTCTCACACACGCGCACACACGAACGCACATGCACGCACATGCACACATGTGCACGCACACACACACAATGGAGAAAATCGGGGAAACGCGTAACTCTGTCATTTCTCGACCGTTTCAGAAGCAGGGCGGCTCGCCGGAACCGGGCCGCCCCCCTGAACGAAACCAAATGGACCCTTACAGCTCAGCATGTAGCATGGTAGCATTAGCATGTTAGCATTAGCATGTTAGCATGATAGCAGGTTAGCATTAGCATGTTAGCATTATAATGTTGGTGGCAACATAATGCGCAATAAACTTAGACAAAATACCCCATTGAAAGTCAATGGGGAGACCTGGCTCACATGTAACCAAATGGACCCTTCTGAGAGGCTAAATGTCATCAAATGGTGGTCCGTGGCTCAAATGCTGCACAGACTTGGCGAGCTTCAGGCACCCAGTAAAATTTCTTGAAATTTTGTTTCTAGTTAAGTATTGGTTTCGGATTTCAACCTGTGTTTCTGCCATTGCATGGCAGGCACCCAGAATAATCATCAAGACACGAAACTTTGACCGCTATGGCCGGCCGCACGGTTTACCAAAGCCCCGCAATATATACATCGAAACGTGCGGCTCGGCCGGGAATGGTGTGCTTGTGCTTTTCTTTCCGTTTCGAGTTACCGTGCCGACGTAATTCGCAATAAACGACGCGAAAAATGCCCCATGCAAAGTCAATGGGGAAACGCGGGTAAAAACAGAAAATGACACGTTACTTTGGAGCCACATTACTCTGGCATACTGTTACGTAGAAACACGATTTAAACGTCAAACAGCACACGAGGCAATCGTCTTTGTCGTGGTTCAGGCGGAATTCGAATACGTTGCACGGTTTGCCCGCTATCGCAGTTCAAAGTGTGTGTGGTCTGAGCAAAAATCTCGACTTAGAGTGTCGCACGCCCAGAGAGAGAGCGGGTCAGAGTGAGGGGCCAGTGTCAAAACTGTAGCGAAATTCTCAGAACAAATCGTCCTCACGGCCAAAATATTAACTTTACACGCATGGGTTTCGGTAATTTTGTAGCCACACTCGTCCTCTTTCACCCAATGTCACAACCACAGCCCAGATTCATATGGTACGTGAACTACAGCCCTGAAAGCGACAGGTGTACCATCATAATGTGTCATGAAACGCCATGTTAACTGCCTGAATGAGTCAGCAATTTTTTCATCACAAACACAATTTCTTAACTCGCTCTTATAACCACGTTTTTTATCGTACCAATACCACGATCGCACACAGCGTACCTCAATGTCTCGGGTCACTCACGGCGAAAACAAAAATCGCATTCGACTTTTACTTTTTGCGCTAGAGCAATTTGTTCGGACCGTATATCTGAACAAATTCAGCATAACAAAAAAAAGGGGTTCCCGTTCAGAATGGGTTAACTTTCAATAGTGGTGGCATTTGCATAGACTAGCCCAGCTGAAATTGATACATTGTTAATGATTCACCCTTCACACACGCGCGCACACAAACGCACACGCACGCACATGCACACATGTGCACGCACACACACACACACACACATTGAAAGTCAATGAAGAACATTGGGGAAACACGTAACTCTGTCATTTCTCAACCGTTTCAGACGCGGGGTGGCTCGCCGGAACCGGGCCGCCCCCCTGAGCGAAACCAAATGGACACACACACACACACACACACACACACACACACACACACACAAACACACACACACACACACACACACACACACACACAAACCCTCTCTTCCTATTGGCTGGCCTTTACACAGCTCTAACTTTTGCTTGCAGCATGCTACAGTCTTGAAACTTGCTCCATGGACTTGGACCACCAATAGGAGCACGCTGTAAATGTTTAATTGCTTAAGCCCCGCCCCTCTGTCGTCCTATTGGCTGGCCTTTACACAGCTCTAACTATTGTTTACAACATGCTACAGCCTCAAACTTTGGTACATGGACGTATACCATCAAGAGGAACAAGCTGTAATGGCTTAATTGCTTAAGCCCCGCCCCTCTGTATTCCTATTGGCTGGCCTTTAAACAGCTATAACTTTTGCTTGCAGCATGCTACAGTCTTGAAACTTGCTCCATGGACTTGGACCACCAATAGGAGCACGCTGTAAATGTTTAATTGCTTAAGCCCCGCCCCTCTGTCGTCCTATTGGCTGGCCTTTACACAGCTCTAACTATTGTTTACAACATGCTACAGCCTCAAACTTTGGTACATGGACGTATACCATCAAGAGGAACAAGCTGTAATGGCTTAATTGCTTAAGCCCCGCCCCTCTGTATTCCTATTGGCTGGCCTTTACACAGCTCTAACTTTTGCTTGCAGCATGCTACAGTCTTGAAACTTGCTCCATGGACTTGGACCACCAATAGGAGCACGCTGTAAATGTTTAATTGCTTAAGCCCCGCCCCTCTGTCTTCCTATTGGCTGGCCTTTACACAGCTCTAACTATTGTTTACAATATGCTACAGCCTCAAACTTTGGTACATGGACGTAGACCATCAAGAGGAACAAGCTGTAATGGCTTAATTGCTTAAGCCCCGCCCCTCTGTATTCCTATTGGCTGGCCTTTACACAGCTATAACTTTTGTTTGCAACATGCTACAGTCTTGAAACTTGCTCCATGGACTTGGACCACCAATAGGAGCACGCTGTAAATGTTTAATTGCTTAAGCCCCGCCCCTCTGTCTTCCTATTGGCTGGCCTTTACACAGCTCTAACTATTGTTTACAACATGCTACAGCCTCAAACTTTGGTACATGGACGTAGACCATCAAGAGGAACAAGCTGTAATGGCTTAATTGTTTAAGCCCCGCCCTTCTGTATTCCTATTGGCTGGCCTTTACACAGCTATAACTTTTGCTTGCAGCATGCTACAGTCTTGAAACTTGCTCTATGCACTTAGACCAAGTTGACCACCTCTCACACACGCGCACACACGAACGCACATGCACACATGTGCACGCACACACACACAATGGAGAAAATCGGGGAAACGCGTAACTCTGTCATTTCTCGACCGTTTCAGAAGCAGGGCGGCTCGCCGGAACCGGGCCGCCCCCCTGAACGAAACCAAATGGACCCTTACAGCTCAGCATGTAGCATGGTAGCATTAGCATGTTAGCATTAGCATGTTAGCATGATAGCAGGTTAGCATTAGCATGTTAGCATTATAATGTTGGTGGCAACATAATGCGCAATAAACTTAGACAAAATACCCCATTGAAAGTCAATGGGGAGACCTGGCTCACATGTAACCAAATGGACCCTTCTGAGAGGCTAAATGTCATCAAATGGTGGTCCGTGGCTCAAATGCTGCACAGACTTGGCGAGCTTCAGGCACCCAGTAAAATTTCTTGAAATTTTGTTTCTAGTAATAATAATCCTATTCAAGACACGAAACTTTGACGTCTATGGCCGGCCGCACGGTTTACCAAAGCCCCACAATATATACATCGAAACGTGCGGCTCGGCCGGGAATGGTGTGCTTGTGCTTTTCTTTCCGATTCGAGTTACCGTGCCGACGTAATTCGCAATAAACGACGCGAAAAATGCCCCATGCAAAGTCAATGGGGAAACGCGGGTAAAAACAGAAAACGACACGTTACTTTGGAGCCACATTGCTCTTGCACACTGTTACGTAGACACACGATTTAAACGTCAAACAGCACAGGAGGCCATCGACTTTGTCCTGGTTGAGACGGAATTCGAATACGTTGCACGGTTTGCCCGCTATCGCAGTTCAAAGTGTGTGTGGTCTGAGCAAAAATCTCGACTTAGAGTGTCGCACGCCCAGAGAGAGACCGGGTCAGAGTGAGCAGCCAGTGTCAAAACTGTAGCGAAATTCTCCGAACAAATCGTCCTCACGGCCAAAATATTAACTTTACACACATGGGTTTCGGTAATTCTGTAGCCACACTCGTCCTCTTTCCCCCAATGTCACACCCACAGCCCAGATTCATACGGTACGTGAACTACAGCCCTGAAAGCGACAGGTGTACCATCATAAGACGCCATGTTAACTGCCTGAATGAGTCAGCAATTTTTTCATCACAAACACAATTTCTTAACTCGCTCTTATAACCACGTTTTTTATCGTACCAATACCACGATCGCACACGGCGTACCTCAATGTCTCGGGTCACTCACGGCGAAAACAAAAATCGCATTCGACTTTTACTTTTTGCGCTAGAGCAATTTGTTCGGACCGTATATCTGAACAAATTCAGTATAACAAAAAAAAGGAGTTCCCGTTCAGAATGGGTTAACTTTCAATAGTGGTGGCATTTGCATAGACTAGCCCAGCTGAAATTGATACATTGTTAATGATTCACCCTTCACACACGCGCGCACACAAACGCACACGCACGCACATGCACACATGTGCACGCACACACACACACATTGAAAGTCAATGAAGAAAATTGGGGAAACGCGTAACTCTGTCATTTCTTCGGAACCGGGCCGCCCCCCTGAGAGAAACCAAATGGACACACACACACACACACACACACACACACAAACCCTCTCTTCCTATTGGCTGGCCTTAACACAGCTATAACTTTTGTTTGCAACATGCTACAGTCTTGAAACTTGCTCCATGGACTTGGACCACCAATAGGAGCACGCTGTAAATGTTTAATTGCTTAAGCCCCGCCCCTCTGTCTTCCTATTGGCTGGCCTTTACACAGCTCTAACTATTGTTTACAACATGCTACAGCCTCAAACTTTGGTACATGGACGTAGGCCATCAAGAGGAACTAGCTGTAATGGCTTAATTGCTTAAGCCCCGCCCCTCTGTCTTCCTATTGGCTGGCCTTTACACAGCTCTAACTTTTGCTTGCAGCATGCTACAGTCTTGAAACTTACTCCATGGACTTGGACCACCAATAGGAGCACGCTGTAAATGTTTAATTGCTTAAGCCCCGCCCCTCTGTCTTCCTATTGGCTGGCCTTTACACAGCTCTAACTTTTGTTTACAACATGCTACAGCCTCAAACTTTGGTACATGGACGTAGACCATCAAGAGGAACAAGCTGTAATGGCTTAATTGTTTAAGCCCCGCCCTTCTGTATTCCTATTGGCTGGCCTTTACACAGCTATAACTTTTGTTTGCAACATGCTACAGTCTTGAAACTTGCTCTATGCACTTAGACCAAGTTGACCACCTCTCACACACGCGCACACACGAACGCACATGCACGCACATGCACACATGTGCACGCACACACACACAATGGAGAAAATCGGGGAAACGCGTAACTCTGTCATTTCTCGACCGTTTCAGAAGCAGGGCGGCTCGCCGGAACCGGGCCGCCCCCCTGAACGAAACCAAATGGACCCTTACAGCTCAGCATGTAGCATGGTAGCATTAGCATGTTAGCATTAGCATGTTAGCATGATAGCAGGTTAGCATTAGCATGTTAGCATTATAATGTTGGTGGCAACATAATGCGCAATAAACTTAGACAAAATACCCCATTGAAAGTCAATGGGGAGACCTGGCTCACATGTAACCAAATGGACCCTTCTGAGAGGCTAAATGTCATCAAATGGTGGTCCGTGGCTCAAATGCTGCACAGACTTGGCGAGCTTCAGGCACCCAGTAAAATTTCTTGAAATTTTGTTTCTAGTTAAGTATTGGTTTCGGATTTCAACCTGTGTTTCTGCCATTGCATGGCAGGCACCCAGAATAATCATCAAGACACGAAACTTTGACCGCTATGGCCGGCCGCACGGTTTACCAAAGCCCCGCAATATATACATCGAAACGTGCGGCTCGGCCGGGAATGGTGTGCTTGTGCTTTTCTTTCCGTTTCGAGTTACCGTGCCGACGTAATTCGCAATAAACGACGCGAAAAATGCCCCATGCAAAGTCAATGGGGAAACGCGGGTAAAAACAGAAAATGACACGTTACTTTGGAGCCACATTACTCTGGCATACTGTTACGTAGAAACACGATTTAAACGTCAAACAGCACACGAGGCAATCGTCTTTGTCGTGGTTCAGGCGGAATTCGAATACGTTGCACGGTTTGCCCGCTATCGCAGTTCAAAGTGTGTGTGGTCTGAGCAAAAATCTCGACTTAGAGTGTCGCACGCCCAGAGAGAGAGCGGGTCAGAGTGAGGGGCCAGTGTCAAAACTGTAGCGAAATTCTCAGAACAAATCGTCCTCACGGCCAAAATATTAACTTTACACGCATGGGTTTCGGTAATTTTGTAGCCACACTCGTCCTCTTTCACCCAATGTCACAACCACAGCCCAGATTCATATGGTACGTGAACTACAGCCCTGAAAGCGACAGGTGTACCATCATAATGTGTCATGAAACGCCATGTTAACTGCCTGAATGAGTCAGCAATTTTTTCATCACAAACACAATTTCTTAACTCGCTCTTATAACCACGTTTTTTATCGTACCAATACCACGATCGCACACGGCGTACCTCAATGTCTCGGGTCACTCACGGCGAAAACAAAAATCGCATTCGACTTTTACTTTTTGCGCTAGAGCAATTTGTTCGGACCGTATATCTGAACAAATTCAGCATAACAAAAAAAAGGGGTTCCCGTTCAGAATGGGTTAACTTTCAATAGTGGTGGCATTTGCATAGACTAGCCCAGCTGAAATTGATACATTGTTAATGATTCACCCTTCACACACGCGCGCACACAAACGCACACGCACGCACATGCACACATGTGCACGCACACACACACACATTGAAAGTCAATGAAGAAAATTGGGGAAACACGTAACTCTGTCATTTCTCAACCGTTTCAGACGCGGGGTGGCTCGCCGGAACCGGGCCGCCCCCCTGAGCGAAACCAAATGGACACACACACACACACACACACACACACACACACCAACACACAAACCCTCTCTTCCTATTGGCTGGCCTTAACACAGCTATAACTTTTGTTTGCAACATGCTACAGTCTTGAAACTTGCTCCATGGACTTGGACCACCAATAGGAGCACGCTGTAAATGTTTAATTGCTTAAGCCCCGCCCCTCTGTCTTCCTATTGGCTGGCCTTTACACAGCTCTAACTATTGTTTACAACATGCTACAGCCTCAAACTTTGGTACATGGACGTAGACCATCAAGAGGAACAAGCTGTGATGGCTTGATTGCTTAAGCCCCGCCCCTCTGTATTCCTATTGGCTGGCCTTTAAACAGCTATAACTTTTGTTTGCAACATGCTACAGTCTTGAAACTTGCTCCATGGACTTGGACCACCAATAGGAGCACGCTGTAAATGTTTAATTGCTTAAGCCCCGCCCCTCTGTCTTTCTATTGGCTGGCCTTTACACAGCTCTAACTATTGTTTACAACATGCTACAGCCTCAAACTTTGGTACATGGACGTAGACCATCAAGAGGAACAAGCTGTAATGGCTTAATTGCTTAAGCCCCGCCCCTCTGTATTCCTATTGGCTGGCCTTTACACAGCTATAACTTTTGTTTGCAACATGCTACAGTCTTGAAACTTGCTCCATGGACTTGGACCACCAATAGGAGCACGCTGTAAATGTTTAATTGCTTAAGCCCCGCCCCTCTGTCTTCCTATTGGCTGGCCTTTACACAGCTCTAACTATTGTTTACAACATGCTACAGCCTCAAACTTTGGTACATGGACGTAGACCATCAAGAGGAACAAGCTGTAATGGCTTAATTGCTTAAGCCCCGCCCCTCTGTATTCCTATTGGCTGGCCTTTACACAGCTATAACTTTTGTTTGCAACATGCTACAGTCTTGAAACTTGCTCCATGGACTTGGACCACCAATAGGAGCACGCTGTAAATGTTTAATTGCTTAAGCCCCGCCCCTCTGTCTTCCTATTGGCTGGCCTTTACACAGCTCTAACTATTGTTTACAACATGCTACAGCCTCAAACTTTGGTACATGGACGTAGACCATCAAGAGGAACAAGCTGTAATGGCTTAATTGCTTAAGCCCCGCCCCTCTGTATTCCTATTGGCTGGCCTTTAAACAGCTATAACTTTTGTTTGCAACATGCTACAGTCTTGAAACTTGCTCCATGGACTTGGACCACCAATAGGAGCACGCTGTAAATGTTTAATTTCTTAAGCCCCGCCCCTCTGTATTCCTATTGGCTGGCCTTTAAACAGCTATAACTTTTGTTTGCAACATGCTACAGTCTTGAAACTTGCTCCATGGACTTGGACCACCAATAGGAGCACGCTGTAAATGTTATTTGCTTAAGCCTCGCCCCTCTGTCTTCCTATTGGCTGGCCTTTACACAGCTATAACTATTGTTTACAACATGCTACAGCCTCAAACTTTGGTACATGGACGTAGACCATCAAGAGGAACAAGCTGTAATGGCTTAATTGCTTAAGCCCCGCCCCTCTGTATTCCTATTGGCTGGCCTTTAAACAGCTATAACTTTTGTTTGCAACATGCTACAGTCTTGAAACTTGCTCCATGGACTTGGACCACCAATAGGAGCACGCTGTAAATGTTTAATTGCTTAAGCCCCGCCCCTCTGTCTTCCTATTGGCTGGCCTTTACACAGCTCTAACTATTGTTTACAACATGCTACAGCCTCAAACTTTGGTACATGGACGTAGACCATCAAGAGGAACAAGCTGTAATGGCTTAATTGCTTAAGCCCCGCCCCTCTGTATTCCTATTGGCTGGCCTTTAAACAGCTATAACTTTTGTTTGCAACATGCTACAGTCTTGAAACTTGCTCCATGGACTTGGACCACCAATAGGAGCACGCTGTAAATGTTTAATTGCTTAAGCCCCGCCCCTCTGTCTTCCTATTGGCTGGCCTTTACACAGCTCTAACTATTGTTTACAACATGCTACAGCCTCAAAATTTGGTACATGGACGTAGACCATCAAGAAGAACAAGCTGTAATGGCTTAATTGCTTAAGCCCCGCCCCTCTGTATTCCTATTGGCTGGCCTTTACACAGCTATAACTTTTGTTTGCAACATGCTACAGTCTTGAAACTTGCTCCATGCACTTAAACCAAGTTGACCACCTCTCACACCCGCGCACACACGAACGCACATGCACGCACATGCACACATGTGCACACACTCATTGAAAGTCAATGGAGAAAATCGGGGAAACACGTAACTCTGTCATTTCTCGACCGTTTCAGAAGCAGGGCGGCTCGCCGGAACCGGTCCGCCCCTCTGAACGAAACCAAATGGACCCTTACAGCTCAGACATCTTAGCATTAGATGTTAGCATTAGCATGTTAGCATATTAGCATGTTAGGATTAGCATGTTAGCATGTAGCATTAGCATGTTAGCATTAGCATGTTAGCATTAACATGTTAGCATTAACATGTTAGCATTAAAATGTTAGCATGATAGCATGTTAGCATTAGAATGTTGGTGGCAACGTAATGCGCAATAAACTAAGACAAAATACCTGGCTCACATGTAACCAAATGGACCCTTCTTGAGGCTAAATGTCATCAAATGTTGGTCCGTGGCTCAAATGCTGCACAGACTTGGCAAGCTTCAGGCACCCAGTAAAATTTCTTGAAATTTTGTTTCTAGTATTACTATTGATTGTTGAGTGCTCATGAAATTTGTAGTAGATCGATTTTAGTAAGTTAACTTACTTCTTCACTCAACTTTTGCAGGTCCATACAGGGGAGACAGGCGCCTGAAAAAGTGGCTCAGGAAGGCCATGGCCACAGGCTACCTACCCGCAAACCATCTGAGGCGCGCCTTCAGAACTTTTTGCACCAGCAGAGAGACGCGCCATCTGCTCCGTCGCTACCCTGCATTGCGTGGCTTCATTGATTACATGGAAGCCACCTATGTAGGGGAGCAAGCATTGTTCCCTCCGAGGATCTGGAGCGTATTTCTGCGTCGAGGTGACAACCGCAGCAACAACGCGGTGGAGGGTATAACAACTTTATTTTATTTTTTACATTATTAGTATTAGTATTATTATGCTATTAATAGCCTATTATTATTATTATATTTGTTCATTGTTTTTATTTATTTTATTGTTTTCTCATTCCAAATCTGTTGTATAGGCCGATTCGCTTCAATATCAGCAAGCGAATGCAATGTCAATGGGCAATGTGCTGCATGTATCCTGTAGTTCTTAATTCTTATAAATATGATTGTTTTAGGTTGGCATCACAGATGGAACGCGCGGGTTGACAGGCGCCACCCTTCCATCTGGGTCTTCATTCGCCGAATGAAGGACGAACAGAGGATGGTGGAGAACATGTGTGCCATCGCCGAACGCGGGTCTCCACCACCCCAGCAGCGGAGGAAATGGCGAAAGCTGGAAAGAAGGTTTGAGAGTTTCTTTACTAATTAATTAATAAACGGTTTTAAGCATGGGGTCCAGGGGAGGAGGTGGAGGCTTTGGCCTATATGTTAGCTTAATTGGTCATGGGTTCATCTAACATGGGTTTTATCTGAGTTGTTTTAAACCTTTTAAATAACCTTTTACATGAGGGTTGCACTGTTATTTATGTTTTTATTGTGTATTGTGGAGCACCCCCAACATAAGTTTTTCACAATGCATGTACTTGTCTGTGTGACAATAAACATAGTAGCCTAATGACTAATATTAATTATCGAATGATTTTCTCCAACAGGATTCGGAGGCTCGTTCGCCAGTTCCGTCATGGACCACGCACCCTGGAGCAGTACTGGGATGCGGTGCAGTACTGCGTCCACAATTTTTTGTAGATCTGCTCTGGGTGAGTTTACAAATTAATGTATATATTTAATTTGGAAATGTAGTCCATGCACCTTGTATTCCACAGTGTGCCCGTGGAGAAAAGAAAAGTTATGTTCTTTAATACTTTTGCACTTTGGGACTCAAATAATGTTTGATTACGCAAAGTTTAATTACTCTCACACATGGTTAATCTCTGCAGAATAGCCATAGCCTATAGTTAATTGCCTGTCTCAAGCCATTTTATAACTTGACTCTGCCAGATTGCAGCACTTTAGTTTATGGTGTCTCCACATGCAGTTAACAGTTTTGTATTGAGTTGTGCTTCATGAAATGTACTAATTCTCCAATCTGTTAATAAATTAATCAATCAATCAATCAACAATTCCCTGCCTGCTGCTCAACCAAGTTTACCTTAGTTTAGCACGCGTTTTTTAAACTTGCTCTTGAATTCTGCATGTCTGTTCTCTATCGTATCAGAGACTATCTCTCCACCCAACATATTTCATATGTATGGGGAATGTCCCCACCTCACTTGTGACGTGGATATCTCTTTAAGACACACCAGTTGTACTGGCACGCACGGGTATATAAGGCCCAGGTGTGCGTGATTACACTGCTTTTTTGATCTCCACCGAGCAGTCCAAGACGTGGTCTCCTCAACGGAAGTGCAGAGCAAGTTATCAACAATACCTGCATTTTTTAGACTTTTTGAAAAGCAACTACTCACGAGTTCTGGCAGCCGGATGAATCCACTGCTGGAGGCAGGTTAGAGAGCTGGCGTGGATCGCTCCTCTCTGGATTGCTGTCACACAGCTCGTTTGTAGGTATAGCAAACAAAAACAGGGTAACCAGCCAAAAAAACACAGTTACAGGCGTATTGCTGACATAGTGTTAGTTTACGCGTCCTGTGGTGTAGCCTGTCTGTCGACCTGTGGGCAGTGACACAGACAGGACCATTGGCTCTGTAACCCTGTAAAGCAGCAGAATAATCGCACTATACGTTTGTATCACTGGCTTGGTGTCAGTTAACGCATCCGTGATGCATATTCCGTGGGCTGGAATGGACCTGCGTTTGGCGCAGCGAAACGTCAGCCCCGCTATAGGCTTATCATTTAACACAGCACACTATACACTGTATAGTATACAGGCGTATTGTCGCTGGGGCGGCTTCCGCGTCTTTAGTGTTGTGTTTTTTTGCTTCGCCTCGTGAGAGAGAGAGAGCTCCCTGGGGTGTATTGCGGCTAAAGCCGTCCACGCACCCCGGTGTAGACTGCGTGGTAGAACCCGTACGGACGGGGGAAGCCACGGAGCAAGCTTATCCTCCGAACCGTGGGTCCTGTCATAGACAGGACGAGCTAATTCCACAACAAACAAAGTTTGGTCTCCAGGGGGGAACCCCGTGGTGACATCACGGTGATATATCGTAGGGTAAATTGTTGCCTGGAAAGTCGAGCGGGGACTCTCATAAATCCCTGTTCTATTGGACCAAACAGTGGAAATTGGCATACGTATATACACTATATAATGCAAAACGTTTAATGCAAAACGTTTGGAGCAGAGTGTCTCCAACTCAAACACTCTGTGTCTCAGTGCAGCTAGGAAGTCAGCAACCTCCTCCAGAGAGAGGAAACTCAGCTGGCTGTTGTTTAGTTATTTTTCCCCATTAGCTGATGCCATGGCAGTCAGCTAGTCTTTTGGGGTCCACATGAAACATGTTACCAAGAGAAAAAAACAAAAACAAAACAACAACACATGAATATCAATATGTGACTGAGAGACAGTAGTGTAAATTGCACATAGGGTAAATTGTGCCCTCACTTCTCAAGCACATTACTATACTCTTTTTTTAGCATGTTTAAACAGTTACATTTGTATTTATTTAATATAACATATTAAAATAATAGTGTATATTGAATTAAATGGAAACAGCAGGGGTTTCTCTGGGGCTGTGTGGGGCACATAATGCCCACAGAGGATGTCCATGACCAGTGTGTGACCTGTGGGTTCCCTGGTCATGCGATAGCATCTCATGAAGATCCTGACTCCTGTATGAATTCCTTCCTCTTGCCAGTTGAGGCTAGAGGCTAGAATCCGACGGCCATATAACACACTATACAGGGGTATTGCTGGCGGGCGCCAGCTTACGCTCCTGTGGTGTAGCCTGTCTGTCGATCTGAGCGCAGTGACACAGACAGGACCAGTGGCCCGGTAATCCTTAAAGGCAGTGGAATAAAACCCACTATACGGGTGTATTATTGGCACGGCGTCAATTCACGCATCCATGCTGCATATTCTGTGGGCTGGAGTGGACCTGCGAGTGCGCAGTGAATATAGTTGTGTATATTCGTACGTCTAAATGTTTTGATGAATTGAAAATGGTGGGCCCTATTGTAAACAAGTGTAATGCTTTATTGTATCATCCAATCTCTGTTAACAGTATTGGTATTGAGTTGTACTTGGAATGTACTGTACTTCTGCAAACTGTTAGTAAATCAGTCAATCAAAACAACAGCCCGGCCAGGCTATAGCACTAAAACGCACTATACAGGCGTATTGTCGCTGGAGCGACTTCCGCATCTGTAGTGCCGTGTTGTTGCTTCGCCTCGTGAGAGAGAGCTCACTTGAGTGTATTGCAGCTAAAACTGTTCACGCACTCCGGTGTAGACTGCGTGGTAGAACCAGTGCGACGGGGGACGCCACGGAGCAAGCTCACCCTCCAAACCGTGGGTTCTGTCATAGACAGGATGAGCGCATGGCTGCCGTGGCAGCCAGCTTCTGCGTTCAGGTGTAGTAGCCCACTATACAGCGTATCGCTCACTGTGTCAGTTGACGTGACCATGGTGTAGTTCCGTCTGTGGAACTTGGTTCAGTTACACAGACAGGACGTGCTGAGTCTGCCAGGAGCAAGCCCTGAAATGACAGCCATTTGCACACTACTGTATATACGGCGTATTGCTGACAGTGTCAGCTCACGCGTCCGTGATGTAGTTTCGCCAATTTCGGCAACTCAAGTGTGCCGCGGCTGTCGGGCGGAATACTCTGTATGGTGTATCACGGCAAGGCCGTTCACGCACTAAACTTGCATGGTATAATCCGGTTACCGGTTCGAAACCACAAAGTAAGCTCCTTCTCATCCCGAGAATGCACTGGCAATTGCTATCTAGTCGCAGCTAGCTAACACAGGGCTATTCTGTCACTGCTTCAGCACCGGCTTATATGTGGCGCTTATGTGACCATAAGGGCCCGGACCTTATTGAGGAGCTGCAGCGACTGGCTTTCAGGCTCCCCAGGCAGCGGCAGCAGGCAATGCTATTGACGGCCCCAGGCCAAGCTGCGATAGGAGGACAAGCTCCCCCACGCTGCCTATTGAGCCGCCGGCCATGTTTGGCCAAAAGGCCAGTGCTTTGCTACAGCATCCCAAGGAGGCTGTGGAGGTGCACAGGAGGGGCAGGAATGCTCCGGCAAGGCCATGAGTAGCCTGCCTCGGTCGCCCCTCAGGCTGGGCAACCCCAGTCAGGTTTGGCAGTTCCAGGGACCTACGGGTCCGGTTACAGGCCAACCGGCAGGGTATGGCTAAAATGTGCTCGGCGGACTAAGCCCATCCATCAGTCCTGACAGTTAAGGCCCCAGACCCCACCCGCTGTCTCTCGAGACAGCGGGCGTCCTGGAAGACAATTCAGGTGGACCCCTGGGTGGGTTCCACTATGTCTTCGGGAGGGTGGGCTGCTGCTGCAGCACTCCTGGCAAGGAAGGGCTGAGGGTCTTACAGGCCATCCTCCAAGGCGACTGGCTTGCCATGCTCGACCGGGGATGTTTAATCTCAGATCCCGGGTCTGACGCACTGACCGACTTGTCTTAGATGACAGAACCTTCGAGTCCCGTGTCCTCCCATTCGGCATATGTCTAGCCCCCCGATTGGACGCAGTCCTTGGCGGGAGGGCCTCTGCATCCTAAATTGGATAACTGAATGATGTGTGCTCGCTCAGAGGTGCAGTGCCACAACAACGTGGCCAAGCACCTGCAGCACTTTGGGCACCTAAGCCGGCACCTCGACAAGAGGCCTTGCAGGCGTCAACTGACTCTCACAGTCCGCAGCGCTCCTCGGCATGTGTTAGAGGGCAAAGCAGGGACTCTGTCCCTTGCTCTAGTGAGTCGGGCCACCCTCAGGTTGTGCCTCCGCCCCTTAGGGCTGAGGGCAATCATGTTTGCACTTTGTGCCTCCGGCTCTTCTGAACATGCGGCCAGTGCATTATCTGTCATTCACAGTCATGCACTACGTGGGCGTATCGTTGACAGCGTCAGTTTACACGTTCCACGTTGTTCCAGCGAATTCACACTGCTGTTCACACAGCAGAATGTGACGAGACTGTCAGGGGTGAGCAGAACCACCATAAGGTTGTATTACGGCATGGCCGTTCAAACACCTGGGTGTAATTCTGTGTGTTGGAGACCGGTTGAGCTCCCTCCTCATCCAGAGGTAATCGTGTGGCTAGGCCAGGGATCTGGCAACATGGCGGGCCGCTGTCCCACACAAGGGCGACACAATAGTCACCCAGTTGGTCCTCATACCGTTCATCCCTCACACAATAGGCCAGCAGTCCCTCCTCGGGGAGTGGTACTGTCTGACTTACGGCATGAGCCAATTAAGCCCGTGGAGACTTGGGCTGCTATGGCTTCTCACAGGACAGCATTCTTGCTGTTAGCAGTGTCAGCCACAAGAATGTTCCTGTCAGTGAGGGGTGCTGCCGCTTCCTACATGGCAATGCTTAGGTGTTGTCGCCATCAATCCCTGCATTTTGCCCTACGGCCTGATCGGAGTGTGAGCCAGTCAGTCTATTGATTTTCACTTTTCCCACCCTCCTAAGCAGGGTGGCGAAGCAGGGTAAATGGGCCTAACTGTCTTAGGCAGATAGTCTCCAAGACTGGACTTCACTCATTGACTTGTAAAACAATCCAGCAGGCATATAGGTGGGCAGGCAGGCCAGCCCCAACAGGAACATGTGCACATTCCACACAGGGCCTCGCTGCCACATGGGCTTACGGCGAGATGCCCTCCAATCTGAGATCTGTGGGACAGCCTCTTGATCGACGCTGTCAGTATTTATCAGGTTCTACCACATGTGGTATCAGTGTGGAAGCCAGCACCCTTCCCACTGGGTGTGTGCTTAGCTCCGCAGCATAAACGCGATGGGAACTATGCACAAAGACGAAGGCCATCCACTTTTTACTTGTAAAACTGGGATGTGACATAAGGATCATTCCGGTCCGGAGAACAGGGCTTCAACAGTCAGCTAACCGAGTGTTCGGCAGGCTGACTTGAGCGGGAGCACAGGCCCTGCAGACTGCAGTAACCTCGTTACAAAGAAAAGAAGAGCATTTCCTGAAGGGTGCCCTGAAGCCCAGAGGAGCTCAGGTTAGGGACCCAATCAGGCCCATCCGGGGTTAGCTCTGGAGGCTCTACGACCTTTAGTCAGTGAGCCTGACATGCTCAAGACAGCAGTCTTGTCGGCGTCACATCTGCAAGTAGAAATGGGGGAGTTGCAAGCTCTGTCAGTCCATAATGAGCTCTGCAGGCCTATGCCGGATGATGGTATAGTCTTATGCCCCAAACCGGCCTTTCTCCCCAATGGTTTCAAAAGGGCACGTCTCAATCAGGTGATTGAGCTCTGTCCTACCATCGTCATACAGACAGTCGACGTACATAGACGGAGTCGCCACTCTGCCCTATTGGAGCATTAGATTCGTATGCCAGGCCCACACAAGGCCCACAGAGTAACGAACCAGCTCTTTGAGTGCTTCAATGAGAGTGCATGGATTACAGAGGTTATCCATCACACAAACAGGTAGGAGTACCAGTGCCGCCTGGAGGGCAGGCACACTCCACCTGGGGACGCTGTGGAAAGGTACGTCTCTGACAGACCTGCACAGCGGCGACATAGTCTACTCCATCTAATGTACATTCACCCGGTCATACCGGCTGAACATGCAGCATTCGGTCCCTTCGGGGAGTCGGTCTCGCATGCTACTCAGCGGTGGGTGTCATTGTCACCTTCACCAGTCAAGCCAGCCTTGCGTCTGGTGGGCTGGCTTGGGCGGCCCTTCACCCCTGTGGTCTCTGGCCTTAGCGTCTTGCTGGGCCGGGCTCTGGGTGGCGCCTAGCGCCTGAGCATTTGGCGGCGGATGGCGTCTGGCTGCCCGGCCGTTCCAGGGGTTGTAAATACACTACATTGAACATACATGATAAATCATTCCAAATTCAGTATGTGCTGGGTCGGAGCCCACTGGTGTTGTCTTTGGGGGTTCTGGGACTGCTTCGCTTCCTCACGAGGTGTCTTACAGAGTTCCCCATACATATGAAATATGTTGGGTGGAGAGATAGTCTCTGATACGATAGAGAACGTGTGGTTACTTTGTAACCTATGTTCTCTGAGTGAAGAGACTATCTCTCCACCTCGATGTCGCTCAGAAGCGGTGTCGATCAAGTAAACCAGTGTAATCACGCACACCTGGGCCTTATATACCCGTGCGTGCCAGTACAACTGGTGTGTCTTAAAGAGATATCCACGTCACAAGTGAGGTGGGGACATTCCCCATACATATGAAATATGTTGGGTGGAGAGATAGTCTCTTCACTCAGAGAACATAGGTTACAAAGTAACCACACGTTATAGTCTGCCTGTTTTTGGACCTCTGCCATACCTAAGTTATTCTCTGCCTTTAACGCCTTCTGTACTTCTGTATGTTTGGACAGAACCTTAACGAACATGGACCGGACCCACCGACACACGGCTTTGATTATCCCCATGGACTCGACGATTTACCGACTGCCTCCCCGGAACCCTGACCCACGCTATCCTCTTCGACGACGTCTCTGCCTGGTCCCTTTGCTTGGGGGGAGGCGGCCTCAACCCCCCCCCCCCCCCCCCCCTCCCCCCAAGCTTGTTAATAAACACTGTCAAAACCAGTTACCTGTCTGCCTGCTTTTGAGTCCAATCTGTAAATTAATTTGGTGTCTGACAAAATGTATTTCTTGAAGTGGTTCTGAAGGTATATCTAGGTTAAGGTTAATGGTGTCCGCTATCATCAATGTGTACTGCACTGTACAGTCCATATTTGATCTTTATTAACCTATACTGAATGTCAGTCTCCAGGTTTTCTTCAAATTGTGTACACTGATTTACTAATTATTATGACACATGTAGGCCTATACTGCACATTATGAAATCCACTTATGTTGAGATTCCTCTCTGAGCAGCTTTAAGCTGCATGGCTGTTGGTTTGTTCGTTCCTACTAAGTAACAAATTTTGCTTATTCATACAGTACCCTCTACAAGCCAGCACATTTCAATGTTTTAAGTTAACATGCTGGAAAAAATAACAGATTTACAAGCTATCGACACATAGGCCTATATATGTACAGATTCGAATGTTAGCTTTTTTTTAAAGTATGCGCCGCCGCGCAAAGTTATGCCATATAATGCATTGCAGAATGCAGCTACATTCACGTCTTGTGGTCTGCACCATGGGTGGATATATAAGCGTTGTTCAAAAACGTTTGTATGGTTGTCGACAAGTCCTGCAAAGGAGCGATGCACTTCACTATTCTACCACAGTGGGCTATGCAATAAGTCTCTCTCTAGTCATGGGCTTTAAAGCGAGCTGGGCAGTGCGTGTCTGTGATCTGTTAGTTAGAGTGAGAGAGAGTTCAAATCGTGTCCTCCTTTTTTCCATTAGAATCAGTCCTAAAAGAGAGACCGGGTTCGCACTGTGTGTGTGTGTGTGTGTGTGTGTGTGTGTGTGTGTGTGTGTGTGCGCATGTGTGTGTGTTTGGCAGTGAAGTAATTTTCCATAGAAATAGCATATTCTGTCAGTATCGATCAATTTGTTCACATATATTTGGTTCAAAGTCCTGTGTGAACTAAACGGACCAAAATGCAACATATTTAAACATTTTGGTCTCTGATCCGGACCTTCTAAGCGAACTTTTGGGTGTGGAAGATAGGCTTAAGGCTGCGCATTAGATACTATACTCACAAGTAAGATAACATGAAAATATTGGATTAGTAGCCTATTCACAAGGAAGATTGAAAATAACAACAATAACAAGAATCATAGCCTAGGCCTATATAACAACAACAACAACAACTAATAATACAAATAATAATAAGATGATGACAACAATGATGATGATGATGATGACAATGTTTATAATACAATATATGTGACAAGCATTATATTATTGCGTTTTAATATTCCCACTGCAGGGCAACACGTAGGCCTACGTGACTGCTTTGAGGTTACGCAGCATGCAGGCTATATAATATCTTATCGATCATTGAAGAAGACTCGCTGTCCGGCAATCATACTCTGTCATCAGTATAATAATAATAATAATAATAATAATAATAATAATAATAATAATAATATAATAATAATAATAATAGAGATAGAGTCTGTCCGTCAGACAGACATCTCGACCGTACGGAAAAAAGGCCGCCTCCCCACGCACATGCACGGAGTGGGGTGGTGGGGGGGCTGGATTGAAGTACGTATCGGAGGCGGGGGGGGGGGTCGGAGTGGCGGGGTCTTTCCCAAAGTGGAGAAACCCCGCCATTCCGATCAATAGGGTTCGGAATAGCGATGTGTTTAATCGTCGGAGTGGCAGGGTCTTAACCAAAGGGGAGAAACCCCGCCATTCCGATCAATAGAAGTCAATGATCGGAATGGCGATGCGTCAGAATGCCGGTGTGTAACCGACTGGACTCACAGGGACGGAACTGGTGGATGGAGCCTCCTGCTCCTGAGTGGCAGGAGAGCCAGGCAGTGGGGCATCAGCAGCACTGGAGGGATCTGGCCTGTCGGTAGGGGTGCGCGATATGGAAAAATGCAATATCGCAATATTTTTTCAAGCAGTTAGGCCTATCACGATACAGGATATTATCACAATATTTTCTCATGTGTTTATGGTTATTTTTCAAGTTACTTAAAGGGTTGGTTCGGATTTTTGGACATGAAGCTGTATGAAAAGCTTACCATAAATATCGCGGTTGTAAAGGTATTAAATGACTGGCCGAGTCCCTCTGCTCCTGTTTGGTTGGATATCAAGTAGTTTCCAGGGTCACTGGGGGCCACGCATTAAAAATAAACCAATCTACAAAACTACCGTAATTCGTGTTGTTGACCTATATCTAGCATTATAGACTAACTTTCGCTCAACTTTGACCCCACTGTCACATGGTACTATTTTCTTTGTGTCCAGTATCACTGCGCCGCATAGAACACCATTGAGCTGCCGCGCCGCGGAAGCTGCGGCGGGATACAGTACCAAAGCTAGATGCTATGCAGCTGCCCCAGGTCAGCTATAGTTAGCTAGCTACGGGGTTTCAACGCGAAGGCGCATACGAGGATTTTTTTGATTCAAAACATTGACGGTTCGGTAACTTTATAGGTGTTGACAACACTGTATTATAGATCAAAATGGTACGAAGTTGCAACTTTCCGGGATGTCCTAACAAGAGTACGTCTGGATCCAAACATTTCTTCCACCGTTTCCCTAATAATACGAGAACGAGACAACTTTGGCTTGCTGCAGTGGGTTTGAACGTCCATACAATCTTGAGAAAAATAAAACAGTTTCGCATATGCAGTGATCATTTCGATGCAAAAGATTATGTCCCTAGTACTACAGGGAAGAAACATGTTCTGAAGTTCAGCGCTGTACCTCATGCGTGGGTCGTCGGTCCAAACACATGCACCCATTGCACCCATGCTTCTGCATCTACAAGTTCTGCAACACCCCAGGTAAGACAGACGGACAGACATGTACTGTATATAACACATCGTATAATAATAATAATAATAATAAAAGATGATGGAATGGATTGTTATATTGTTGACCTAATAGAAAGCTGTTCGATTAGACTCAAAACAGCATCTGTGAGATCAGATGGAGGATGAAGCGGTAATAACCTGATGGTAATATGTTTTGGCCATCATTCAACTACGTAATTGTAGCCTATACTACTTCTAACTTGGCTAATATGTTCACTTTGAATGAAGAATTATAATTGATGCACGTGTGATATACTGTGAACCAGATCACTCTAGTCAAGTTGGATCAAACACTGTATTGGGTAGGGTCAACAACATTATGAAAGTAACTAATGCAGGCCTACATGACTGCATCTATGACATTTCTTTCTTAGATGACCCTATATAATTGATCTTAGTGCTCCTTTTTACACATGCACACGTCACGTGTGTGTGTGTGATCTTAGTGCTCCATTTTGAAGTGTGTGTGCATGCGTACACACACACACACACACACACACACACAAACACACAGTCACACCTGAGCATGTCATAACTTTCCATGCAATTATTGTTTATAGGGATCTATTGCTGGTGTGATGGATACAACTGAAACATTGGAGGCCATAATGGATCCCAGCCCTGAAGAAGCTAGGAAAATGTTTTCAAGTTTAGTACAGTCTACGCCTCAGTGTACCCCTCAGAATGTGGGAGATTCCTGCCTGAAGCTTCTTCTCACCAGCCCTGAGTCTGACCATGCTGTTCCATCTTCAGGAACCTACCTTGCTTTGCCTCCCACCTGGACACAGTCACAGGTAGTTGCTGATATGTACAGTTTATTCAGTTTAGTGTAGCTCAAAAAAGATACAATTCTGATAAGGGCCCAGTAAACGTAGAAACCATGAACACATTAAACATAATGTACAAAATACAATTGTTATTTGGTAATTGTGTGTGTATACTATATGTACACAAAATCTAGTTCTAATTTATTTTGAATGTATGTCTTACAGAGCACAAGCTCAGCAGTTGCACCTGAGGCACTGGAGACGAGCCAGAGTTCAATGGAAACGCTTTGTGAAAAGGACAGCACATTTCATACACCAAGCAGTGCATGTACTCCTGTGGAAACGTCTTTCTCAGATGATGGCATTCATGTAGGCATACCATATTCTGAAATCCCAAAAAGAGGACACATGCACGCGCGGCAAGGCTGGCGGCGCGCAAAGGCGGGGAGTGGGTGAAAATTTGTCAAAGAGACTCAAAGTTGCTTTATAATTTATAAAAATATGCATTTACCTTAAGCATTTGTGTATTATATCAACTGTATAAAAAAGAATGAGTCACATACAACTATATCCTGTAATAGTTCTTTAATTAACATTCAGATCTTTAGAAAAAGTGAGGTGTAACATTCTTAAAAATAACCTCATGTCTGTAATGTAAAATATAAATAATGCCTCAAAATAAATATGTGAATTAAACAAACAAAAAAACAGAGGTAGCATATTTTTGTAATGTAAAATATAAATAATGCCTCAAAATATGTGAATTAAACAAACAAAAAAACAGAGGTAGCATATTTCTGTAATGTAAAATATAAATAATGCCTCAAAATATGTGAATTAAACAAACAAAAAAACAGAGGTAGCATATTTTTCAATCCTCATCTCCCTGGTCTTCCTCCTCGTCTCCCTGGTCTGCCTCGTCTCCCTGGACTTCCTCCTCGTCTCCCTGGACTTCCTTGTTTGCCCATGCATATTTTGCTGAAGAGCTTATTTTCCCCAGCAGTTTCCGATTGCTCATCAAATAAGCATGAAAGTCCTTGCAGGGCGTTTCTTTGAAGTTGTATTGCACACATAGAAGCCCCTTCAGTGACTCAACAGACAACCTGCTTTTCTCCTTGCTCCACTGGCTCTGCATCAGTGAGAAAACCCTCTCAACATTTGCATTGTGAGAAGGAAGGGCAAAGACAAACTGTGCAATCTTCAGTAGCTCTGAGTAACATGCAATGCTTTTGGCCTTCTCAAAATATTTTGACCACATCTGGTGCACTTGCAGGCCTTTGAACTCTCCATCACTATTGCAGCTCTCAGTGAATTTCTTGAGATTGGTGACCTGATCAAAACACTTGGCATCATCAATTGGCACCCCCTTTTCTCCTAGGTACTTGATGCAGGGTTCCACATCATTCCAATTTGGTGTCTCACTCAGATCCATCCACATGAACGGGGTGAATTCTTCCATGGGTGTCATCCACTTCTCTAGATACTGCAGACATGCACTGTACAGACCTTGTACATCAGCACAGAATTGGTCACATTCCTTTCAAGTCCATTTGCGCGCTTCTGTGCCAGTAGTACCTTAACTTTAATGGACATGAAGTTGTTTCTCTTGCGTTCCTCAAGCATAGTGTGGACACTGTGCAAGATGTTACACACTTCCACAATGGAATTCTTCTCCTTTTCCATTTCTTGAATGCGTGAGTGGAATACACACATGAGTGAGTGCATGTGCCAAAGGTAAATCTCACTAAATTCATTTTCAAAAAACCTCTTGATCATTGCGGGTGGCTTTTCCTGAGAGAGAAAGTATCCCTTTAATGCTGGAAACATCTGCAGCAGCCTCTCAATTCCAGGGAATAATGACAGCCATCGTGTCTTGCTGTGGGAAAGGAGCTTTCTGTATTCAATATCAACAAAGTCACAGTACTCCTTCAAATTCTCAGTGCGCACAGTGTAAATGTGGAAGTACTGGTAAATCTTGAACATGATATTCTCAACTTCAACATCAAGTGTGTCTGCACCATGATGGACACAATTGTTCAATATGTGTGCTGGGCAACCCACACCGACCAGAGTCTTGTTCTGCAGCAACTTCTTCAAATTTGCAAACACATTCTTCCCCCCTTCATCACGTCTGATTCCTCCGAAATTTGTGTTGCAATTGTCACCAGCAAATGCAATACATTTGTCTGACAAATTGTTTTTTCTCAATGTTTCAATCAAGTAGTTTGCAATGGTTTCGGCTGTCTCATTAGGTGTGTCTTTGACCTCAAGCAATGTTGATTGTACACCACCTTTCTTCCAGTCAAAATACTGGATTATTATTGGGAATATTTTCACTGCACCATGGTTACTTCCATCTGTAGCGATGCCACAGTACTGTATATCTTTGAGCGCCTCTAGCGCAATTTCGACAGAGTGGGGCGCTAAAACACTGTTGATAATTGCCTCTGTTTTGGTGCGTGCACTTGAAAACCTCTTCGCTGTGTCTGAGTCTGGGAATGCCTTTTTCAGCAAATTACTGGTGCAATCCATCGACTTGTAACTGTTATGGTGTTTGACAGTGTGAAATGCTAAAACTCCCTCCGCGGCATTCACCATATCTTCTGCTTTGCCAGGTCGTACAATGTAGTCTGTCAATTTAGCAGACGAGCTCTCACCCCGTACAGCTGTTTTGTGCTTTGTGGTTTCTATATGGGCTCGTAGATCGCTTGCACCTTTATTTGCCACAGATACGTACGTTCCTGCTTTGCACACAGTGCATTCAGCTTCTGATTTGTCACGGCCAGGACGGAAACACGGATACTTTTTCCGCAAATCATCGGTGAAGTTGCATTTTCTTTTCGGCATCTTTCTCTTTCTCTCTCTCTCTCTCTGTGCACTGAGTGACACACACACACACTGTGACTGCATGCATGCGCTCGCCTCCAGTTAGTTTGTTTAGATCTGTGCATGGACTCCGCCTCTCATGAGTGGTTTGTTCGGGCGCGTTCGGAAATATCGCACCAGAGCACACTCGCCCATTAGTTTGCATTGCACAGTGCGCTCAGTGCGCTATTTCCGAACGTGCCCCAAACATGAACGTGCATTGTAAAAATACACGCTACGCTCTAAAGTTAAAACCCCGGACATTTGCAGGATTTTATAAACCCCCCCCGGACAGCCCGGACAGCCTCTCAAAAGATGACTTGTCCGGGCAAAAGAGGACGTATGGTAAGCCTAATTCATGTAGCAGAACATCAACATAGCAGTGATTGGTCCGAAAGGAAGTGGATTGTAAATGAAACAGCCCTCAAGAAACTGTTTGCCACTTGTCACACATGTGGGAAAATCATTGATGAGTTTGAGAGAAAAACAACTTGTAATGGATCCATGATCAAGATTGAATGGACTTGCATTGGTGGCCACAGTGGAGCATGGCAATCTTGTCCTGATGCTCGTGGAATGCCTGAGAACAACTTGATATCTTCAGCGGCTATTCTTTTCACTGGGACAACACAGACTGAAATTACGGAGTGGGCTGATCTTGTCAATTTACAGCTTCCTAGAAAGACAGCTTATTATTCATTGCAGTCAACCTATCTTATACCAGTTGTCTATGAAGCCTACACTGAAATGCAGGAACAAATTATGTCCAATCTCCAGGAAATAACATGTAATGGTGGACATATTGACGTTGGAGGTGATGCCAGGTAGTTATATATTTTTATTCCAATTAATGTGGGCAGTTGATTTATGTACTACCTATACACACAGACAGACTCAGTGATGTAAATAGGTTTTCAATGTCTTTTTTTTAGATGGGTCCCAGGGACATTTTATGAGTCCTACTTCAATGACGTTGGAGTACAGTATTGCATCCCAGGACCCACGGAGGATGACATGATTGCATCCTCTCTCAATGTAGTCAATCTAGTCTAAGGATGCTGCCTATTTGCATCACTGAAGAGTGAAGACTATATATTCTTGAAATAAAGTGCTGCACTACTATTGAAATGAAATGTATCAAATTATATCGTTTCATAGCGGGTTCTGGTGCTAACCCTCTGAATACAGCACCAACAAGCATTAACAAATGTGTATTACCCTATTGTGCTGAATATAAGGCTACATTTTTTCCCAATGGAAATATCCTAAAAAAACGGGTTCATATTATAATCAGGGACTATTATTTGACATGCAATGTTCTTTTTCCACAAATGAGTCTTGAAAAATGGTGGTTGTCTTATAATCAGAGTCGCCTCATATTCGGCACAATACGGTAATTTGTATTATGATCAAATTGTACATTTTGGAATGTAATTGTATCTTGAAATCCACGTCTAACCCAGCTGTATAATTGATTCTCTCTTTTTCTGTACAGATCCGATTCCCCAGGTTACAGTGCTAAATACACTTCTTACAACTTCATGGATGACGCAACCAAGAAGATAATAATGTCAGAATTAGTCCAGGTAACATTTTTCATCC
The DNA here is from genome assembly GCF_963924005.1 of Protomyctophum bolini. Lineage (NCBI taxonomy): Eukaryota > Metazoa > Chordata > Actinopteri > Myctophiformes > Myctophidae > Protomyctophum > Protomyctophum bolini. Next base: position 2,956,247 of record NC_137871.1, read on the forward strand.
CATGTTATTGTTGTCATTATATTTTAGATATGGATACACCATTAGCCTTTACTTACTTTTGTGGGTACTTTGTGTTTGTTTAATTCTGATTCGAAAAGGTATCTGAGACTACAAGTTCATCTGCGATGGAGGCCGAAGGTTTCCAGAGGGGGCTGAATGGCTTGCTGAGTCGAGGAGTTGGTATTGATGTTGTCACCACAGATCGTCATCCATCCATAAGGAAGATCATGAGGGTGCAGTACCCTAAACTTAGACATCAGTATGATCCATGGCATGTTGCAAAAGGTAATTGTGTTGATGTTTTTCTTTATCTATTGTGTAGCTACAGTTATTGCCAGTGTAGCAATGGGGAGAGGAGGGGGGAGTACAGGAAGCTGATCAAGGACGTTGTAGGCTGAACCAGCTACAGCTCAATATATATATATATATATATATATATATATATATTTTAAACTGCATTCTATGTATTTTACATGTTCACCATGCTTTTCATTGACACTATTAATGTATTGCAACTGGAGCTGTTGAAAAGAACACATTTCCTTCAGGGGTAATAAAAAGTATATATCTATTTGCCTTATCTACAGTAACACTTCAAGTTTGATAGAAAAGTATATTTTTGTTGTGAAGATTGTACTGTTAATTATTACGTTTGTGTAGTTTATCCATTAATTCCATGTCTGTCTTCTGTTCTGTAGGCGTGAAGAAGAAGGTAGCTGCATTATCAAAGAAGAAATGCAACCGTGAATTGCAGCCATGGATCAAGTCTATAAGCAATCACCTTTGGTGGTCTTGCAGCACTTGTGGTGGTGATGAAAGGGTGATTCTGATTTTATTTTATTTGTTATAAAATGCTGTATTGCAGAGCAAAGCATGTCACTGAAATACTTTAATCGGGCGTTATGTTGCAAAATGTCTAAATTTATAAATCAAATGTGTCCAGGAATTGAAACGCCGTTGGACCTCTGTCTTGTTTCATGTATGTGGCATCCACCGGTGGGAAGATGATGGACAGGAGTACAAGTGTTACCATGATGAGCTCAGTGTTGACCAACAGAGAAGGAAGAAGTGGCTTCAGAAGGACAGTGCCGTGGAAAAATGTGAGTGGTTTCTTTTGCACTCCAGCTCAGAAAAGACATTACACGCATCAGTCGGACTGTTGGAGACTGTGGGGAAACATTGGCGAATCATTTTCATGTATTCTGGAGTTGCCCTTCTGTGGTTCCATTTTGGAGAAGTGTCCACAGTGTCCTGGAAGCAGTCTTTGGTGTTGACATTCCTTTTGATTTTAAAACCATGTATCTTGCAGATCTGGGAGGACTTCACTTTGTAAAGCAGGATCAGTATCTAATGAGGGTATTGCTTGTGGCATCCAAAAAAGCCTTAACAAAAAAGTGGCTTACAAATGTTATACCAACTATAAATGAATGGATTGATTTAATCTATGGTATATTTATAATGGAAAGAATTACATTCAGCTTTAGAGGCCAGGTCGAAGTCTTCACAGATAACTGGTTTAGATGGATTGCTCATATCTCGACAATGAGACCTGATTTTGTTTAAATTATTTTGTTTAACATGTAGAAGTATTTTTGATCATCATTAGATAAGAGAGACAGTTTTTCCCCCTTGTGTGTATTGTATGTATATTGTCTTGTTTTGTATTGTCATTTGTCAGTCGTTTTGTTTTCATGTGTGTCTGATTAAAATTCAATAAAAAGTAAATTGAAAAAAAAAAAAGAAGGACAGTGCCGCATACGACACTCTCAAGGCTATTGTACTTGATAAAAGACTCTTGAGAGACCTGCATCACATGACTTTGTTCAGGCACACTGGTAAGATGGAATCAGTTTATGAATATTGGTACCCAAGCTATGATATTTGTAGGTTATACATTTCCAAGCACACCCAACAATAGCGTTGTTAGGTGGCACACAAAAGAAAACTACAAAGAATACTATTATTTGATGTGTTACCTGTTCAACAATTCAATAGGACATTTATAAAAATGATGCCATGTATTTTTTTCAGGAGCTCTTGAAGTGTACCACAGTTCTATGCTGAAGTATTCTGAGAAGAGAAGGCACTTCAAATATGTCACCATGCAGGCAAGAATCCAACTGAGGGTCATTGACCACAACCACAATGTTGGCCGTCAACATGCCACTACTCAAGCTGGTAAGCATGTTTGAAACAAAAAAAGACTTGAACTTGACAGGACGGTGTCTGTGTGCTATGCATTCCCAAACCAAAATGTTTTAAAATGAAAAATAACCCATTTAGGATGTGAACCCCTTTGGGGTTTTAACCTTTTACCCTTCAAGACGGGAACCCCTATTGGGGTAGCTGATGGTGATGCTATGTACAGAATAATAGCAACATTTTTGTAATTATTGAATAAATATTTGAAGTTTTCAGAAAACTTAGGTCATTATTTAGAAGGCATTTTTAGAAACGGCCTCAGGTCTAAGTGGGATAAACATGGAATGGATTCATATTACAACTTTAATGTTATAAATGAATATGCTGTGTTTTTGTAATATTACTCCCCCAGGAAAAGAGAGGGTCAGTGTATTTCACTCCAAGCTGTCAGGTGAATGGCGTTCTAGGAACCTCTATGAGCCTACCTCCCAGGACTTTCGAAAAGACTTGGTACAACGAGTCATTCAACGGCGACTTGACAACAACATCAAGCTTGGAGATGATCGGTTCCACATCCATCCTCCAGTTCATCTACCTGCCAATATAGCTCGAACTCCAAAGCCCGATAAAGATACTATGATTCTAGAATCTAGAACATACAACACGTTTTCCAGTGCAAAATCTGTTGGAGAGTACAGATAATGTTTCTGATACTGATACTGAGTGAGCCAAAATGTGTGTTATCATTGTTATAATTTCTTCATTTGTGTATATGTATATCTGTATACACATTTCAGTCCAGACCAAATTTAGTTTTTGATGGGTGCTAGCCCCTCCAACTTTTGGTATGTCCACAAACTGTCTTACACAAACTTTAAATTCCCATTGACAATGAATGGACAATTACGTCTGAGGCTGAGCAAATACAGTGTCAATTTACGTCATGATGAAGACGCAAATTGTGATTGGCCTGATGAGTTGATAATGATGTACGATGATAAGAGTGCCCCTCACTTCACACGGGTGTGATTTCTTTTATTAGTTTAATATTTTACTATTGCACATATCAAAAAACTATGGAGCAATATAATATAACACAGAAGTCAGAAAATAAACAAAGAACTAAAACAAATCCAGAAAGTCCTCTGATTCCTTGTATCCAACATATTCTCCAGTTGCTGATGGATACAGTGATCTAATGGTTTTCACAACACATGAACACATGGTTTTCGATTTCCGGGACCAAGCCGTTCTCCTTGGAGGACCCATTCCAAGACCATCCTGTAGGCCACCAGCCTGTATTGACTGAAACAAAGTGACATTTTTTGTATTTGCATAGCCTGCTGTCTATAAGGTGGAACATTTACACCCATGTATACATTGTAGTTAGATCTTGATATTGTCTGTAGCTCTCTGCTTTAGGCCAAGTAGGCCTACTCTTAGTGTACAACAGTGGTTCCCAAAGTGGGGTCTGGGGTCCTTGAGGGAGTTCCAGGGGGTCCCCAGCTACATGATAGTTTAGAACCAAATGGACAGTTACATTTACATTGATTTTACAATATAAACTGGGGTCTCAGATAGAAATTGTCATATATATGATTGCTTGAACCCAGGTACAGACAGGAGACAGACAAGATGGAGTTGCAGTATAGAATATAGATTTATTTATAATTATCCTTCCAAACATGAGGAGTAGAGCAGAGGCAGGAGAGGCAGGCAACTAGGCAAGAGTCCGGATCCAGGTATGGTAGAAGGTCACTGTGAAAACAGGAGGGTAGAGGTAAGTATTCTGAATAGCACACTGAGGTGGAAAGATACTGCTAGCCCGGGTGGTGGAACAAGACTGACTATGGTCCAACAGAGACGGATGATCTGGCAGGGTGTGAAGGGTTGAACCAGGCTTTATAGTAGTGCTGATAGGTTGTGGTTGCCTCCGCCTCCTCACCTGCATCTCTGTCTCCACTCCTATAATAGAGGATAGAATTAGAAAGAAGGGGAGGAAGACCGGGTAGGTGTGGCAGACGTGACAGAAATGCCATTACATGGGGGGTCCCTAGCCTGTTTCATATCAAATTGGGGGTCCTTGAAATTAAAATGGTTGAAAATCACTGCTAGAGCTGTAAAAAGTCTTCTCTTATGGGTGTCTTTGGCATATATTTTCAAATGGGGTGTCTGCAGGCTAATGAGTGTCATTTTGGGGGTCCTTGACATGAAAGTTTGGGAACCACTGGTGTACAATAACTACAGTATTGCAATTTACAGTTAGACGCATCTCAGGCATGTGGTGAATAATAATAATAATGAGATATATAACTTACTCGATTGACAACTGGCCATCAGCTCCAGCAGGCTCGGGACGTTTTTTCCAGTTTATTTTTGGTATGTGGAAAAAGATCTGCAACACACCAGCGTTCACAATAGCTGGAAAGTTTGGGTGCTTGATAATGCAGCAAGAATGTGCAGGTAAAGAAGCGCTGGTTTGTTCATCAGACACCGGGAGAGATGCAGATGCGTTGGCTTCCTCTGACACCGAGAGATCTTGCATCTGTAGCAACAGTGGCATGGCTAGTTCCCATTCACGGCAGCAGTGGCTCTCAACCTCTTTGGGCATTGGCTCGCACTCAGTACAAGAACACCACCAGGTAACGTTCTCTCGTACCCTCGTTGCAGCTGTTGGCCCGGCTTCCCTAGCTCTCTCCTCTCTCTCTGCCCTTTCTATGTCCATATTACGGAGTTCATCATCGGTATATTCCGGTTCATACATATATCCCATCGGCTGTGCAGTGAAAGCAATATCTTCATCACTGTCGTTGTCTGACTCGTACTCTGGGTTTGAAGTGTCTGATTCTGACATGTTGAAGTCACGCTGATTTTTAGATATACTTTGAAAGAATTGAAACAACTATTATTTTCCTCTATGACACAAAACAAAACTTATAAAGTAACCGGACGTATGCGCCGTCGCGTTGAAACCAAACCCCGTAGCTAGCCAACTATAGCTGACCTGGGGCAGCTGCATAGCATCTAGCTTTGGTACTGTATCCCGCCGCAGCTTCCGCGGCGCGGCAGCTCAATGGTGTTCTATGTGGCGCAGTGATACTGGACACAAAGAAAATAGTACCATGTGACAGTGGGGTCAAAGTTGAGCGAAAGTTAGTCTATAATGCTAGATATAGGTCAACAACACGAATTACGGTAGTTTTGTAGATTGGTTTATTTTTAATATGTGGCCCCCAGTGACCCTGGAAACTACTTGATATCCAACCAAACAGGAGCAGAGGGACTCGGCCAGTCATTTAATACCTTTACAACCGCGATATTTATGGTAAGCTTTTCATACAGCTTCATGTCCAAAATTCCGAACCAACCCTTTAACAGTAGACTACAACCACCTACAAGGTAACAAAACATAAAAGAAAAAAGGAGTAATTTAGACCATATTATTTTTGGCGAACGAAACCGTTCTACATAAGTAGCTATGAATTAAAAGACCTATAGAACTCTAAATCATAGAAAGCGCATTCACTGTATCATGGTATATAGGCCTATACTATGTCTGAAAAGGCATATCATGAAGACATTGTTATCGCCTGGACAGTATACACCATATCACTTGACCCCTACCTGTCAGTAGCAGAAGAGGCGGCAAAATCGTCATCCGTGAAGATCTGTGGATTGGGGATGAATCCCAGAACAAGCAAACCCAGACATGATATCGGACGGGGTCGCAGCAAATGGCAGGGCAGTTTTCACAGCACTTGGGACATCGTAGATGCCGAACGTCTTGCCTGCAAAACAAAACATTTAAATCAAGTGTTCCAGTTGCATTTTAACATAGGCTACATATAGGACACACAGACGGCCTACACATGTTTTAGCCTATTAGCCTGGGTTGTTCGTCATCCAGTGGTCGATGGCACTGTTGACATACCTCTTCAAAGGCCCATACACGGTTCTGTCTAACGGCTGCAGCTTGTGGGAACAATGGGGTGGGAAAGATATAGCACGACGCCATTGTCCCTACAGTAGTCGATTCCCTCAAGTGACAGGTGGGAGCCGTGGTTGTCCAGGAGGAGGATAACCTTGGCCTCTGGTGTTGGATGGGCGTGTTTAACGATCTCCTCCTGCTCGACGTGAAGACCCTGAAATGCTACCTGTAGCCTGACCTGGGCATCAACAGATGGTTACCCTCCCTCTGCATTGCCTGCCTTGCTTTACAATATCTATATAATGTGACCTGGCACATTTTGAATGCTTTTGCCACACTCCTGACAGAGAGACCCCTTCTCAAAACCTCATCTGAGGCTTGTTTAAGAACCTCTTGGGTAACTAAGCCCCTCTTCTTCTTCTTGTGCGTCGGCATTCAGTTAAGAACAAACAAACAAACAAACAAACAAAAGAGCTAATTTATTCACGCTGCACTAGCCACTGTCTTACTTGTAACACTTACAATTTGTGCACGGTCGCATGGTTTGTTTAGAGTTGTTTACAGAACAGAATGAACGTGCATATCATTTTGAAACAATCTATTGTAGAACATTATACATAAATAATAATAATAAAAATAATATTTTTTCAGACCAAAGATAGTCAAGGTGTAAATATTTACTCACTTTCTTCAAAACAGAAACCGCTGGTTCTCTGTAGCATGGACGAAATGCCTTTTCACTTCCTGTGTACGTAGACTATCTCCCTGGTCACATGTTGACCAGGGAGATAGCTTGCATGTTACAACCTTGACGCGTTGCAACCGTGGCAGCTCTGCCCTACTTAGTTTAGACCAGTCATTAGTCCTACAACTACAACTTAAACCCTTACCCTAACCTCCCACGGGGCAGCACACCTAAACCTAACCTTAACCCATGTCTAACCAATGACTAGTCTAAACTAAGTATGTGTGACCAAGGCCGAATCAGTCACACAGTATTTTGGCAATATAATATTCTTTATCGTTATTACTTTGTAAGACATACAACCTTTAATTATTAGAATTGCACCGTTTAAAGTGCTAGATATATCAAAGTTGTACACCTTAATACTCTTTTGTCATTATTATTCTTAGCTTCAGTTTGTTCAAGGACACACACAGGTTCACGTTTTACCAGGTAAGAGAGCAAAAACCATAAATAGTCGGAGAGAGACTGACAATGAATCATGGATCAAAAATATCTCTGCGTGACGCACATCTGACGGTGCCTAAGCGCCAACTGTAGGGTTTCAGCTGAGATCCAACCTGGCCTTGCCCCTTGCTCACCAGGTAGTGACTGGCTCAGGGAGGGCGTCCTCCTCCCTGAGCCAGGCTTGCACCTGACCGCATACCTGATGGTTGAGAAGCGTAGGTTGATGTTGGAACCTCTCGGGCCACTTCCCTCAGGCCCACTTCAGCCAGTACCTAAATACAAGCTGCAGGGTCATCAGCTGGGAGCCATCTTTCACTGATATTTCGCCCCTTTAATCACCAGAACATCGCAGGATGGTGGGGCAGCGGTCAGGGACTTCTCCCTGCCGCTCCCTGCAGATGGATTTCGATAATCAGTTTTTTCAATGTGTGGCATCTCGATTCCCCCAACTCCTGTCTTTTCTTCTCAGCCAGAGCCAGAAACTTCCCTTTTCCGCTTCCTCCGAGAGATCCTTTGGTAGGAAGCCTTGCTGGCATTGGCCAATAGACTTGGCGAAGAAGAACCTGTCTTCCTCCATCCATGTCACCTCTGTGACCACCAGATTTTTATTTCTTTCAATTAACTACATCATTAATTCCATAATGTTGATCTGACCACCCATGCCAAAGCGCCAGCGCTCACCCAGCAGTCTGCCGTCTTCCGTCACTGAGGCGGATGCGTGCACGCGACCTCGTCACTTCTCTCTCTCAGGGCGTCTTACTGGTTTTTAGTATGTGTCTGTTATTGAGCACTTGTATAATGTGTGAGTGTGTAACCTCCGGTTATTGTTATGTATAAAAAATAATAAAGTAGTGAAACTTTAATCAGCTGATCAGTCAGTCTGTCAAATAAATACAAACTAAAGAGCTCATGCAGCATTATGCTCTGCTTTGTAAACCACGGTAAGCCTATACTTATACACCTTTTCATGTATTTTACTTAGTATTTCTGATGTTTAATACCGTAACTTCTACATCTCAGAGGCGCTGTGGGCTTGTAGATCGTCTATTTTCTTCTGACTTGAGCTCCATAGATAATACAGGTATATAGTGGTATTGCGGCGGTTTATAGGCCGCCGCGAGGAGCTAAACATGAGATTAAAGAGACGCTCCACAAGATTCGATACACCACTAAGATACCCATGTACCTGTCTAAATACTTCCTTAATGTAAACGAAGTCCACACCCACAACACCAGAGGGAGTGCAACAAACCATGTACAACCCAGATTCGGCACAAATAAGGGACTAAATTATTTTCGCTCCTATGCCACCAAAATGTGGAACACCCTACCAACAGTCATTAAGACATGTGAATCCCTTGACTCCTTCAAAACCGCTCTCAAAGGGCACCTACGGATGGCTGCAATTCGAAACTGGCCTCTGTAAAATCTGATTCCTCCCCCACCCCCCCCCCCCTTTTTCCCCCTCAATGTATATGTATCTTTTCCCTTTTTGCTTATGATGAATTCCTGTTCTGTTCTTTAACTACATAGAAGTGTCTATTTGTATGTCTCTATATGTTTTGATGAATTGAACAATGTGGACCCTGTTGTAAACAAGTGTAATGCTTAATTGGGTCGTCCACTCACAGTTGACAGTCTCTGTATTGAGTTTGTGCTTGAAATGTACTGTAATTCTACAAACTGTTAATAAATATTTCAATCAATTCAATCAATCAAAAAAGCTTGTATGACGCGCACGCACTGAATTCAGGTCCATTCCAGCTGTAGGTTTTACCATTTATTATTGTCACCACACGTAAGTTACAACAGTTCCCAGGCTTTAGATATAACTGAACGTGGTTGTTAAGGTGAATAAGAGTTGCGATTGATACGGTCAACAGAATTGTCTTCTCCCACGCTCACCTCCTCTCTCTATCCAACTTCCCTCACCCAAGTGACAGGTAAAGCCATGAAAACTAGAGTGGCAGCACCCCAGCCCCCGTGACACGCCCACTACCTAGGCAGTGCCCATTAAAGTGACATACCTTACGTCAATCATAATAGCACATTAGAATGCAACATATTACGGCTTCTACATTCCGGCCCCTAATTATGGGAACACAATAATTACAATCATGCATTAGGCTATGTAGGAGACAGTAAGAAAACGTTAAAGGCGAGGTCTTCTTCTTCATGCCAAAAACGACAAAAATCTGCATAATAAAGTGATATAGTCCATCACTAACTGAGTCCAGTTTGGGAAAAACCAAAGTCATAGTTCGTGTGTGCAAAAAATGTCAATCATGTGTGGCAGTGTGTGCAAAGGTCTATGAAGGTCAAGGTCAGCTGTAGTCCTCAGGGATCTTCTGCTTCCAGTAGCAGGCACACCTTGGTGATAGGCCTGTCCAGACAGCTTGTCTTTGTTTTGACCTGCACACGACGCCCAAGTCCTCTTCTATCTGGTGTAGTTTGCACAACCCTTCCAGTGAGCCATGAGTTGCGTGGTGCTGAGTCATCAACTATGAGGACGATATCTCCAGGAATTAAGTTGCGCTTGACTCTTGACCACTTCTGGCGTTCCTGAAGTAGAGGTAAGTATTCCTTGATCCATCTTTTCCAAAACAGGTCGGATATATACTGTACTTGCTTCCATCTGCGTCGAGCGTACACATCCTCCTTTAGAAAGCATCCTGGTGGCAACGATGGCTTGGTTTTAAGCAACAACAGATGGTTAGGAGTTAGTGCTTCCAAATAATTTGGATCCGTTGATGCTCTGGTAATGGGTCGGCTGTTGATGATGGATTCCACTTCGCAAAGAACTGTGTGAAGGCCTTCTTCATCCAGGTTTTGTACTTTAAGGATGGAATTCAGTACCTTTCTCACAGATCTTCCCAGACTCCTCCATGCTGTGATCCAGTAGGTGGATTGAATGTCCACTTGATTCCTTTCTGAAGTAGGGTGTCATTGATTTGAGCCAGATTCCAACCTTCCATTGCCTCTCTCAATTCTCGCTCAGATCCAACAAAGTTGGTTCCATTATCTGAGCGCAGTTCCAACACTTGTCCTCTTCTTGAAATGAAGCGTCGAAGGGCATTGATGAATGAATCCGTGTCCAGTGACGGTGCTACCTCGATGTGTATGGCTCTTATCACCAAGCATGTGAAGAGAACTCCATATTTCTTCACCATACTCCTTTCTCGCTTAACCTCGAAAGGTCCGAAGTATCCTGAGGCAAATCTGCCATCTGCTGGTGCGCAGGAGTTGCATGCAGACGCCTACAGACAATGCACTTGGACAGAACTCTCCTTATAGCCACACTAGCACCAGGGATCCAATATCTTTGGCGCAGACACGATAGCATGTGGTTACGACCTCCATGTCCTACATCTTGGTGTACTTGCTGCAGAATGATGTCAGAAATGTGAAGATCTTTCGCCAATATGGCTGGATGTTTACTTTCTTCAGGCATAGCCGATCTACTTAGTCGTCCTCCAACTCTCAGAATGCCATCTTCGAGTATTGGGTTGAGCTTGTAGATGTGACTAGACGCTTTCACATTTTCTCCTGTTTCCAGACAGCCGATCTCATCAGGAAACCTCTTTCTCTGACAGAAGCGGACAATTTCCATCTCTGCCTCTTTGACTTCCTCCACTGAAAGAGAACTGCCAGCCTGTTCCTTGACCATCTGCAACTCCTTTTTCAATTATCTTTCCTGTTGTTCTTTATTCAAGCCCGATTGTGCAAGAGTCACAATCAATTGCTTCCTCTTCCGACTGAGACACAGTAGCAGGTTCTTAACCTTGAAGATCCACCCAACAGTCTTCTTCAGTCTGTTCCAAGAAGAAAAGTGATTGATCAAGCGGGCTACTGCATCAACTTCCTCTTCAGCCTGTATTGCGTTCACCGAGAGACTCGTCTTGACCTCCGGGTCGTCCGGTGAGATCTTTAAGGAGTCATCAGGGTTTACAGGCCATTCCTCTTCAGACATAGTCAGAAACATAGGTCCAGAACCCCACATGTCATCCTTCAGGAGTGTTTCCACCTTGACTCCCCTGGAGGCCATGTCAGCAGGATTGCTTGCGGTGTTGACATACCTCCACTGACATGGATTTGACACGCTATCTTTGAGTATCTTTGAGACCCTGTTGGCTACAAAGGTCTGAAACCTTGAGGTCTCGTTCCTGATATACTTCAGTACTGAAGTACTATCGGTCCAAAAAATTGAGTCTTGAAGTTGCATTTGCAGCTCCTTCCTCCACAACTTGTCCATTCGACTTGCCACCATGGCAGCCGTGAGCTCCATACGAGGGATGGTTATGGCTTTCAATGGGGCGACTCGAGCTTTACCCATGACGAAGGCACAGTGCACTTCTCCGTGGATGTTGTGTAATAACAGGTAAGTAACAGTTCCATACCCGTTTTCACTAGTGTCTGCAAAGTGGTGCAGCTGGGCAGAAGTCACTTCCCCAAAATCCTCCGGTTTCAAGCATCTGGGCACTTTAAAATCTTCAAGCTGACCGAGCTCTTTTAGCCAACTTGTCCAGTCTTCAGCAGCTGTGGCTGGTACAGCATCATCCCAACCCAGATCCTTCCTGCACAGGTCTTGAAGGATGATTTTGGCTGACAGCACCACAGGCGCCAAGAATCCTAAGGGGTCATACATCGAACTGACTGTGGAGAGGATCCCTCTTCTGGTCAAGGGTTTGTCACTGAGAGTGAGCTTGAACATGAACGCATCAGACTGAATTACACCACTGCACACCCAGTGCCCTTTCAACAGGAAGTGTGTCGTTATCCAAGTCCAGATCCTTCACCTCTTTCGCTCTCTCCTTTGATGGTATGGCAGCCAGCACGCTCCGTCGGTTGCTTATCCACTTTGTGAGTTTGAAACCGCCTTTAGCACAAAGTGCCCGTAGATCTTGGTACAGTATGACTGCCTCCTCTTCCGATGTCACTGAAGCCAGACAATCATCCACGTAGAAATTGTTGAGGATTGTTTCAGTCACGCAGGTTGCAAAATGGTTCTTATTATCCTCTGCACACTTCCTCAGAGCAAAACATGCACAACTTGGTGAAGATGTGGCTCCAAACAGATGTGCAAACATTCTGTGCTCTACCAGGTTCTTCCCATGGTCTCCGTCCGGCCACCAGAGAAACCTCAGCAGATCTGAATCTTCAGATGTCACCTTGACCTGATGGTACATGGCCTCAATGTCTGCCATGAGTACAACGGGCTCCTTCCTGAATCTGGTCATCACACCGATGAGTGTGCCGGTAAGGTCTGGGCATTGTAGAAGCTGTGCATTCAATGATGTTCCTTGAAATGTAGCTCCGCAGTCAAATACGACCCTGATCTTCCTCTTCTTTGGGTGATAAACACCATGGTGTGGTATATACCATACCCTGCCATCACTCCGTTCCAGATCATCAACAGGCACCCTTTCTGCATAGCCCTTGGAGATGATGTCATTCATGAAAGCAGTGTAGTCAGCATGAAATGAATTTTTTTTATGAAACCTCCGTTTGAGGCCCAGAGCACGCTGTTCTGCTACTCTCCTGTTGTTGGGCATGTTCACATCCCGTTTCCTCAAAGGCAGGCCCATGGTGTAATGGCCGTCAATTAGTTCAGCATACTTTGTGACGTACTCCATGAACTGACCATCTTCTCTTGACAAACCAATCTGCTCATCATCTTGACTGCATTCAGGAAAATCGACTTTTAGCTGTTGCTTCCACAGCTCATCAAGGTTTGCAACTGAGATCCTATTCACTGTGACATCTGGATGTAAATACGCATTGTCGTTCCTTATGTCTCCTCTGAGAGGTCCATTTACTGTCCAGCCCAGCATAGTTTTGACTGCATAAGGGCCACCATCTGCGCTTCACGCCACTTGCCATGGTTCCAAAGCCTTGGGCACGTTGGTTCAAATCAACAGGTCAATGTCAGAGTCAATTTCTGTAATTTTCACATGGTTCAGATGTGGCCATCGTTGCAGGTCTTTCTGCCGTGGAATGTTGCCTCTATTTACTGGCATGGTCTTCTGTGTGTACATCTCAGGTAGGTCACATGAAGAATCACTGTCCAGACCAGACACTTCCAATCCTGCAACAATGTGGCTTCCAATAATTTTCTCCTGGCCCATTGTCCTAAGGAGTATGTTTGTTTTTCTTCCCCTGAGATTTAGCTTGTTCATCAGTCTCTCCGTGCAAAAATATTCTGTGCTCCCAGGATCCAGGAAGGCCTATGTAATCAACGTCTCTTGTCCCTTCTTGGACTTGATCCGAACCGGTACAATGGCTAGTGTGCTGTCCTGCTCACCAGCCCCTGTTAAGCCACTGGATTGAACAGTGATCAGAGCACTGCCCACTGCAGTCTCTGTTACACGTGGTTCTCTGCCTTTTGAGTAATGAAGGAGGGTAGGATGCTTTAGATTGCATACCTTGCATGAAAGGCGCTTCCTACAGTCGCGGGATACATGTCCTATACATAGGCATCCAAAACACACACCATGATCTCTTAAGAAATCAATTTTCTCATTGTGCATCTTCTTCTCCAATTGATGACACAGATCCAACGTGTGTTTCCCTCCACAAAACAGGCAGACTGTGGCTCCATCTAAATTTATTTCTTCCACTGTTTCAATGGTGGTGGCAAAGCTACTCCCCTTTGCCTTTGGACGAGTTTGGGATTTAGCTTTCCACGCCTCATTTCCTGCTGCTGGAGCATCTTGTATGTCCCCAAAAAGCGGATCACTTGCAATCTTCACTTCCCTCTCGATGAAGATGACAATGTCAATGAAAGTGGCTCTTTGGTTGCTCATTTCCTGTAATTCACATGCCTTTGTTCTCCATGTATCCCTCAATTTGTAGGGCAGTTTCTTAATGATGGTCATCATATTGGTAGGCGTGTTCAACTCATACATAATAGTCAACCTCCTCCATGGCGTTGCAACAACCTCTCAGGAATAGACTGTTTGCCTGTAGAGCCTTTACGTCTTCAGATTTGATTGCCGACCATGAAAGTGCTTTTTCCATGTAGGTGGAGGTGATTTTATGTGCATTCCCAAAATGCTCCAATAGCAACGCCTTAGCCTTGGCATATCCTTGAACATGAGCCATATGCTGACAGCTTCTGACCAGCTCCCTGCACTGCCCTCTGGTGTACTGCTCATGATAATACAGGCAGTCTGTAGGGTTGTCATTGTTTGTTTCAATGCTGCGCTCAAATGCCCTTATAAATGAGTGATACTTTAAACAGTCACCATCAAAAGCCTCAATTTCTCTTTTCGGCAGGAATGACATAAATTGTTGTTGGACAAGCAGGGTTGTGATTTGGTTTTGTTGAGGGCTGATGATTCCTTGTTGGGTGAATGTTTTGTATGGCTGGGTGAATGCCATGCTGATGACCTCCATGTTTCATTTTAGGTCGTGTGCCTAATGCATGTGAAGCTGATTTGGGCTTGCCACCTGTTGGCTTGTTATCAGGCACATATAGCCTGGCATCCGCACTCAGTGGTTTGTTCATTTTCCTTTTTTCTCTCTCCAAATATTAGTTCATGGCATTGGATGCAGGCCTCGATGCTCCACTAGCAACATAAGAAGAGCCTTTCAAAACCTTTACTTTAGCCATTGAGGCTTCAACTGCCACGTCAAGTTCAAGTTGCTGTTTTTTCCTTTTTATCGCTGCCTCCTGCTCCTCTAATGCATGAATGTCCTTTAAACGTTGCTGTTTAGCAATCAGAGCTGCCATGTCAGCCTCTTCGGCTCTAATGCGGGCTGATGATGTTCTTGAAACAGTGCTGGACAGCCTGGACTTAGATTTAGCAGAGCTTGGCCTGCCAGACCCCCTGCTTCCAACATTTGACACACTGTCATTCGGACTGATCTCATCTTCTGCACAAATATCTATATGTTTCTCAGAGTGGATTGACACATGAGTCTGACCTTCATGTTGGTCAGTCACAATTGTGAAGGAAACATCATGTACAGTGATATTTAGCATTTTTAAACCAGTTTCAGAGAGCCATATTTGTCCATCTTCAATAAAACCATTATTGTTTCTGAGCACATTGTTGAACCATTCATTTTGTCTGGTTTGTTCCTCCTCAGGCAGTAAAGGAATCAAGGTTTGGTGTAACTGAGCGCATTCATGAACCATTTTCATTAGTAGGTCAAGTTGACATTTCACTTGTGTGGCATTTTCATCACATTGCATTTGGTCTTTCATTGAATTTGTCACATCCTTCATTTTGTGTACCATGGACTCTACGTTCCTTTTGTAAAGTTTCAATTTTGTTTGTGTGCTTTTGCAGTGGGTTTGCTTTCTCTTTTTGTTTCATCCATTTTTGAACAATTGACGTTTGACATTCTAAACAGCAGCAGCAGTGCTCAGCGGCACACAATGATCGTTCACTTTCACTTCCACAGCAATACAATTCCAGTCTGTTTGTCAACAACCAATCAATTCACCAATTCCACTTCCTCATAGAAAACACCCAACAAAGCAACACAACACACAAGCAACAACAACACGTCCCCAATGGACAAGCGGCACTGCAGTAGTAACAACAACAACTAAACAGTCAACGAGTCAAGTCAACTTCATGTTAATTTACCGCAGTCAATAGCCTACCGCTTCTGTTGCGCTCTGCTCAGTCTGCTGTCGTTTTGCCGACGGGCTGTTTTCATGAATGAATGAGGCAGGCAGCTCCGGTGTCCAATACAACGGTGAAGTCCATTTGTGAATGAAAGCGTTGTATTCCGTGTCACAAACAGTGAAGAACAAGTCTCGTATCTGGCAGCCTGACATTGAACTGATGGTTGTTAGTATGCGTCCTTATTACTTGCCCCGTGAATACTCACACGTCCTCGTGTTCGTTGTTTACATTCCGCCCTCTGCGAACGCGGAAGCAGCGTGTGACGTCATCCACTCTGCGATTGCAAGAGCCCAGACAATACATCCCAGTGCATTCATGGCAGTGTCAGGTGACTTCAACCACGCGTCACTCTCCAGGTCCCTGCCCACCTTCTATCAGTTTGTGAGCTGTACTACGAGGGAGGATAGGACACTGGATCTCCTATATGCAAATGTGAAGGGTGCATATAAATGCACAGCACTGCCCAAATTGGGTGGATCTGACCGCAACCTTATTCACCTCACATCCCTATACACGCCCTTGGTCAAACAACTGCCAGTGACCACTATAACAGTGAGAAAGTGGTCACCTGAGGCAAATGAGGTGCTGAGAGGATGCTATGAGGCCACGGGCTTGGGAGTATTCTATGACTCATATGAGGAGGACATTGATGGATTAACAGACTGTATTACGGATTACATTCAATTTTGTGTGGATGATGTCATACCCACCAAAACCGTACGCTGTTTTTCCAACAACAAGCCCTGGGTCACTGGAGACCTAAAGGAACTTCTTAATCTAAAGAAGAGAGCCTTTAAGGCTGGTGACAGGGCGGAACTGAAGCGGGTGCAAGCAGAGCTGAAAAAGAGGATCAGTGAGGCAAAAGACACCTACAGGAGGAAGGTTGAGGAGAATCTGGCACGGAATAATGTGAGGGAGGTGTGGAAGGGGCTGAAAATCATGTCTGGCCACAAGCAGTCCACCAGCCGGTCAGTGGAGGGCAACAAGGACAAAGCAAATGAATTCAACCTGTTTTTCAATAGGTTTGATATCAGCGGCTCCCAGGTTAACCCTCCCCATAGCCCCCAAGCCACGTTGCCTTTTCCCCCCTCCCCCCCTCGTGACCTCCTCCCCCCCCCCTCTCCTCCACCACCACTGACTGTGACTGCTGATCAGGTGAAGACTGAACTGAAGAAGCTTCATCAGGGCAAGTCGGCAAGGCCCGATGGCATCAGTCCAAGGGTGCTGAGGATGTGTGCAGACCAGCTGTCAGCGGTGTTCGAGCACCTTTTTAACCTCTCGTTGAGGCTGAGGAGGGTGCCGAAGAGGTGGAAGACATCCTGCATCATCCCAGTGCCGAAAGGAGCGCATCCCAGTTCTCTGAACGACTACAGGCCAGTGGTATTGACTTCACACATCATGAAAACCCTGGAGAGACTGGTCCTGCAGCACCTACGGCCGGTGGTGAGTGAGTCCCTGGACCCTCTACAGTTCGCCTACCGGGCCAAAGTTGGTGTGGAGGATGCCATCATCTTCATGCTGCAGAGGGCCTACGCACATCTGGAGAAAAAGGGGAGCACGGTGAGGATTATGTTTTTCGATTTCTCCAGTGCGTTCAACACCATCCGGCCCCCCCTGCTTGCTGAGAAGCTTGCTGCCATGCATGTGGACCACAACCTGGTGGAATGGATCACAAACTACCTCACCCTGAGACCACAGTATGTGCGGCTACAAGGCTGTCAGTCGGAAGTTGTGACGGGAAGCACGGGAGTACCCCAGGGAACCGTCCTTTCACCTTTCTTGTTCACCGTCTACACCTCAGACTTCAGTTTCAACACACCAACATGCCACCTCCAGAAATTCTCCGATGACTCCTCCATTGTGGGCTGCATCACGGAGGACAACGACGAGGAGTACAGGAGAGTGGTGGAGAACTTCATCGACTGGGCGGAACAAAACCACCTGCTGCTGAACATTAAAAAAACCAAAGAGCTGGTGTTCGACGCTAGGCGGAGTAAGAGGAGGACCCCAGCACCCATCACCATCCAGGGAGAGGAGGTGGAGATCGTGGACTCCTACAAATTCCTGGGTGTCCACCTGAACAAGGACCTGGACTGGAAAGACAATACTGAGGCCGTCTACAAGAAGGGACAGAGCAGACTGTACCTCCTGAGGAGGCTCAAGTCCTTTGGAGTATGTAGCAGGCTACTGGTTATGTTTTACCAGTCGGTTGTGGCCAGCATTTTATTCTATGCTGTGGTATGCTGGGGAGGGGGCATCAAGGCCGGGGAGCTCAACAGGATCAACAAAATCATAAAGAAGGCCAGTTCTGTTGTTGGCCTCCGAATGGAGAGCCTACAGTCAGTAGTGGAGAGGAGGATCGGGGATAAGCTGGACTCCATGCTGGAAAATCCCTCCCACCCCTTCCATGGTGTGCTGCGGGAAAGGACGAGCACCTTCAGCAGTAGGCTCACACTCCCCTTGATGCGCACGGAACGCTACAGACAGTCCTTTATGCCAACTGCCATCAGACTACACAATACACAGAAGCATTAAGAACTGCCCCCCCACCCATATGGTCCTGGTCTTGTGTGTTTATGTCCTCTGTGTCTGTTTTTTGTGTTTTTCTGTTTGTCCAGTAGTTTTGTAGGTTTTAGTTTTTAACTCTATGCACTTTGCTGTTGTAACACTGCAATTTCCCCTCAGGGATTAATAAAGTATATCTCATCTCATCTCATCTCATCTCGTCTCGCTGTCACGATCCAAAGCGTCCCAATGCGATCCAAGGAATCCACGATATAAAGTCAATTTCCCACGGATCTACACTTCGATGGAACGACGTTCTGTTGACAATATTGCGGCGGTTTATAGGCCGCCGCGAGGAGCTAAACATGAGATTAAAGAGACGCTTGTATGACGCGCAAGCACTGAATTCAGGTCCATTCCAGCTGTAGGTTTTACCATTTATTCTTGTCACCACACGTAAGTTACAACAGTTCCCAGGCTTTAGATATAACTGAACGTGGTTGTTAAGGTGAATAAGAGGTGCGATTGATACGGTCAACAGAATTGTCTTCTCCCACGCTAACCTCCTCTCTCTGTCCAACTTCCCTCACCCAAGTGACAGGTAAAGCCATGATAACTAGAGTGGCAGCGCCCCAGCCCCCGTGACACGCCCATTACCTAGGCAGTGCCCATTAAAGTGACATACCTTACGTCAATCATAATAGCACATTAGAATGCAACATATTACGGCTCCTACAAGTGGGATTTGATGAAGGCCGTTGCAAAACACAAAGCCAAGATTATCAGTGAACCAGAGGCCTTTAATTTGAACATGAGTAATGGACTAAGACTACATTTACCACATACTTCTTATATTATAACATGAGTAATGGTCTAAGACTACATTTACTACATAGGCTACTTCTTATATTATAACATAATTTCTAAAGCAGGGCAAGCTAAGGCTTTCCTGCCACCTTGTGGTGATAAGGGTTAATAGCAGCAGGCAAGTCTACAGTTAAAACATACAATGTGACTGTGATGTCAGTATGGAAGTGTTCCCTATAGACCCATTATTTCTTTACAAACATTGGGACTGGGCGCACGGGTGACTGTTTCATGTAATCAATTCCCCGAACAGGTCTCCAAACCTGTTGTTTTGGGTAGTGCTGGTTCCAATCCATTCAACCTCCTCTTGTGTGTTGGCTAGTGAGATGCACCGTAGGAGACATTTGTACTTCAAAGCGCAACATAATTCACCAATCGCAAGCCCCTCCCACAAGCCCCGTTGCGCCGCCCCCTACGACAGAATCTCTACTTCCCCCCCTCAGCTTAGCGTTGAAGTGAATGGAGCCGGAGGACCTACGACACACAAGGTATTATTTATATTACATTATTTTAGCAAGTTTCATTGTTTTCGTTGAAATTGTTCTTTGTATGGGTACTGTAGTTGTTATGGGAGAGGCTACATATATTTTTTTGTTTATAGATCGCCTTTTTTAAGCAGAAAAAAACGTTAAAGTTACGGACCTCGTCCTGTAGCTCTGCTGCGGAGAGCTATAGCTATAAGCTGCTTTTGTTAAAGTTCATCGCCACCCGTCCGGCTCTCAACTTGTTAAAGACATTACTTTTGCTAATGTTACATTATGATGGTCATGTTGTGTTTTTACTAGCAGATGTTAGCTGGTTAATATAATGTAACCATAGTTAAGCTAACGTAGCAAGCCTAACATGGTAAGCTCGAGAGCTTCTAGCCAGCACGTTAACTTTTATGTGATTTATAATCAAGCTTTGGCAGTGGGTACATTTAGACTAAAATGACTGTCATTATTTCAGAACATTCTTCTGATAGAAGACGAACATGCAGGTCGCATCCATCCACCACCTCCTCCAGCAGCAGCAGCAGCAGCAGCAACAACACGGTGTACCGAAGGAACCTGGCTGCAACTCGACACGTACTGTCCAGAAAAATGCAGGCAGTGGATCAAACAAATAATGTGGGAGACCATACGTCTGCTCCAAGTTAGGCATAACTGTAAAGGGAGCTGCTAATGTTATGATCACAAAACTGTAGGCTATTAAATTTAAATGTGTTGTCGTTACTACCTATCCTATTTACCATCAGGCTACCTAACGTTAGTCACTGTAAAGTTTAGCTACATACAAAATACTACAACCGGTATATGCATTGGTTGACCACCATTTGTGGTCAGTGCTGGAGGCTTCAGACAATGTCTATCAATCACGTTTCTTTGAACATTATCATATTGCATGTTTCTATACAACGTTATTAGTTATTACTATATCATCCTTGTCTTTTATTACTATAGGAGTCTGTCGTGGTAATATTCATTACCATTCACATGTTTTGCAGTGATATGCAAGCATATATTCTCTTAAAGTTAGTGGGGGTAGACCTTTCAACAAACCACAAGTTATTTTATCATTGAGTTTTGTTGTATACTAGTTAAAACTGTGATGTGACAATAAAGATGATTCTGATTCTAGTGTTGTGTTAAAGTTTTATTGAATCTTATCTTGTAAGGAAAGTGTCATTATATGGTGTAAATCTGCATGGCGTTTTCATTCAGAACTGTGTACACATTTGTGGGTCACTGAAGTCCACCAAGGTAGGTAGGCCTACTCCAGTAACAAGGGAAAGCTGTATTAGAAAAGACAAGATACATATATACATTACATATTTAATGTCTCTTTCCAGAGAGTTTTGAGCTTTCACAAGAGGGGAACTTGGTAACAAATGATTATTTGATGGTTCATTGATTTGTTGAAAGGTCTACCCCCACTAACTTTAAGAGAATATATGCTTGCATATCACTGCAAAACATGTGAATGGTAATGAATATTACCACGACAGACTCCTATAGTAATAAAAGACAAGGGTGATATAGTAATAACTAATAACGTTGTATAGAAACATGCAATATGATAATGTTCAAAGAAACGTGATTGATAGACATTGTCTGAAGCCTCCAGCACTGACCACAAATGGTGGTCAACCAATGCATATACCGGTTGTAGTATTTTGTATGTAGCTAAACTTTACAGTGACTAACGTTAGGTAGCCTGATGGTAAATAGGATAGGTAGTAACGACAACACATTTAAATTTAATAGCCTACAGTTTTGTGATCATAACATTAGCAGCTCCCTTTACAGTTATGCCTAACTTGGAGCAGACGTATGGTCTCCCACATTATTTGTTTGATCCACTGCCTGCATTTTTCTGGACAGTACGTGTCGAGTTGCAGCCAGGTTCCTTCGGTACACCGTGTTGTTGCTGCTGCTGCTGCTGCTGCTGGAGGAGGTGGTGGATGGATGCGACCTGCATGTTCGTCTTCTATCAGAAGAATGTTCTGAAATAATGACAGTCATTTTAGTCTAAATGTACCCACTGCCAAAGCTTGATTATAAATCACATAAAAGTTAACGTGCTGGCTAGAAGCTCTCGAGCTTACCATGTTAGGCTTGCTACGTTAGCTTAACTATGGTTACATTATATTAACCAGCTAACATCTGCTAGTAAAAACACAACATGACCATCATAATGTAACATTAGCTAAAGTAATGTCTTTAACAAGTTTTGAGAGCCGGACGGGTGGCGATGAACTTTAACAAAAGGTAGCTCTCCTCCACTGCTATGGAGCAGAGGCAGAGCTACAGGACGAGGTCCGTAACTTTAAAGTTTAATTTCTACTTAAAAAAAGGGATCCATAAACAAAAAAATATATGTAGCCTCTCCCATAACAACTACAGTACCCATACAAAGAACAGTTTCAACGAAAACAATGAAACTTGCTAAAATAATGTAATATAATACCTTGTGTGTCGTAGGTCCTCCATTCACTTCAACGCTAAACTGAGGGGGGAAGTAGAGATTCTGTCGTAGGTCGGGGCGGAGCTGGCGCTTGGGGGGAGGGGCTTGCGATAGGCTAATTGCGCAGAGAGAACAGCTGATAAAATCATCGCGGATGTGACTGTTGTGAGCGTAGAGGTCTGCGTGCGCGACATCATCGTGGGACAAAGTAGAAATTACCCGTGCAGCCATGGACAAACATGCTCTGCTGCCGCGATCATGAGCGCACCTCCCGTTCTTATGACAGCGACTGGAGGTGTGGTTTTGAGGGCAACTTATTTGAATTGCTATTATTGTTGAAACACCACTGGGAGAAAAACAGTATCTGAAAGTTTAATGGTGAATTTTTTTACACGTGAGTGCAGTTAACTATTCCATTGCATCTTATGAGAGGCAGGGTTCTTGTGCTGCCGGTATGCACGCGCATGCTGTTGCTTATCAGTGTGACGTCGTCTGTTAAGGTGTCTATATGATGTTTAGTTTGCCAACTCATCCTTGTTTTCGTGGCTGGGTTAGCGTGCCTGCATGCGTGTGTGTGTAGGGGGGGGGGGGGGGGGTCACCAACGTGGCTCATATAGCATAAAATGACCATTTACATTTAACCCGTTTCATACGTAGTATATTTGAAGATAGGTGCATGGCTTAGCTGTTAGCACGGCGGAAAGAATGTTGTCTCTCCTAGTCCAGGGCGCTCTCCGTGGTTTTGAACGGATCGATATACTGGCGCTACATTTCTGCTCCTCATCCATCTCTCCCGCAAAATATGAACGCTTTTTGGTCATGGGTTTCAGAGTAAAAGCGACCAGACATGGCCGCTTTTACTCTGGCACCCCAGAGCTCCTATTTTGAAGAACTTCCGGCACTGATTGTGTTAATACATAAGACTGTTAATGCATAAAAATGTGGACACACACTGATGCTAATATTGTACTACCAGTAAACTATGAGCTGGAGGGAATAATGCAACCTAAAATAAAAAGGTAATTACATCATGTTGAATAGAAAATAAGATCCATACACAAAATAAAAAATAAACTCCATCACAAGGAACTATTAATGTGTATTTTATTCAGTAATGTTTGTCAGATTATACATGCAAATCCTCTGCTTTCGCATCATTGTCATCCTGGATTAGATTGACTGATCATTATGTTTTAAACAAAAGGCTTTTTGCCTGTATGAGTCTTCATGTGTCGTTTTAGATGACTTTTGGTAACCCAGCCTTTACCACATAATGTACAAGAAAATGGCCTTTCACCTGTATGAGTCCTCATGTGTCTTTTTAGATTAGTTGCCAGAGTAAAGCCTGTACCACATACTGTACAGGAGAAGGGCTTTTCGCCTGTATGAGTTATCATGTGTGTTTTTAGATGACTTGAGTTAACACAGCCTTTACCACATACTGCACAAGAAAATGGCTTTTCGCCTGTATGAGTCATCATGTGTGTTTTTAGATTAATTGCCTGAGTAAAGCCTGTACCACATACTGTACAAGAGAAGGGCTTTTCACCTGTATGAGTCATCATGTGTGTTTTTAGAGAACACGCCAGAGAAAAACCTGTACCACAAACTGTACAAGAGAAGGGCTTTTCGCCTGTATGAATCCTCATGTGTTTTTTTAGACTACCTGCCTCAGAAAAACCTGTACCACAAACTGTACAAGAGAAGGGCTTTTCGCCTGTATGAATCATCATGTGTGTTTTTAGATGACCCACCTGAGTAAAGCCTGTACCACAAACTGTACAAGAAAATGGCCTTTCACCTGTATGAGTCCTCATGTGTCTTTTTAGATTAGTTGCCTGAGTAAAGCCTGTACCACATACTGTACAGGAGAAGGGCTTTACGCCTGTATGAGTCTTCATGTGTGTTTTTAGATGACTTGAGCTAACACAGCCTTTACCACAAACTGTACAAGAGAATGGCTTTTCGCCTGTATGAGACATCATGTGTGTTTTTAGATGACTTGATTTAACACAGCCTTTACCACATACTGTACAAGAAAATGGCTTTTCGCCTGTATGAGTCCTCATGTGTGTTTTTAGATTAGTTGCCTGAGTAAAGCCTGTGCCACATACTGTACAGGAGAAGGGCCTTTCGCCTGTATGAGTCATCACGTGTGTTTTTAGATGACTTGAGCTAACACAGCCTTTACCACAAACTGTACAAGAGAATGGCTTTTCGCCTGTATGAGACATCATGTGTGTTTTTAGATGACTTGATTTAACACAGCCTTTACCACATACTGTACAAGAAAATGGCTTTTCGCCTGTATGAATCCTCATGTGTGTTTTAGACTACCTGCCTGAGAAAAACCTGTACCACAAACTGTACAAGAGAAGGGCTTTTCGCCTGTATGAATCCTCATGTGTCTTTTTAGATGACCCACCCGAGTAAAGCCTGTACCACAAACTGTACAAGAGAATGGCCTTTCGCCTGTATGAGTCATCATGTGTATTTTTACATGAGTTGTGCTAACACAGCCTTTACCACAAACTGTACAAGAGAAGGGCTTTTCGCCTGTATGAATCCTCATGTGTCTTTTTAGACCGCTAGAGTCACGACAGTTTTTTCCACATTCTGTACAAGAGAATGGCTTTTC
This sequence comes from Protomyctophum bolini, assembly GCF_963924005.1. Classification (NCBI taxonomy): domain Eukaryota; kingdom Metazoa; phylum Chordata; class Actinopteri; order Myctophiformes; family Myctophidae; genus Protomyctophum; species Protomyctophum bolini. Next base: position 2,981,104 of record NC_137871.1, read on the forward strand.
GCCTGTATGAATCTTCATGTGTTTTTTTAAATTCCACTTTAGATTTAACATTTTGCCACACTCTGTACAATTGAAACTTTTCTTCCGTGTGTGACTCCTCATGGAGTCAGTTTGTTTTGACGATTCCAGGTCCTGGGACAGCTTGTGCTGTCCTCCCACATTTTGTGTGTTTTGTGATATCAGTGTGTTTAAAGCTGACTGATCTCCCCTAGTCTCCTCCCGATCATCACTGTCTTCAGTGTCAGATTCAGAACAGTGTGAAGAGAGGAGCTGGTTGTCACTAGTTGGTTGTGGTGTTCCACAGTCCTCTACATCAACTTGTGCTTTCATGTGTTCAGTTGAGGTGCCGGCTACAGGCTCTGTGTCTCTGTTTTCATTATCATCTTCACTTTTCACTGCTAGTAATGTCAACGCTGATCCACCAGCCTCTTCTGGTCTTTGAAGTAGCTCCACTTGTTCATCTTTAATCTCTGGAGCTTGTGGTTCCTCCTGGACCAGACTGGAGCCCTTCTCCTCTTCAGGTGGATCCTCCTCTTTACACACAGGGACGAGCAGAAAGTCTACCAAAAAAACCACAATGTGTTACGACCCTTATGGTCTAGGAGTAAAGGCCCTGCAAAGTATTCAAATAGGATAACTAGATTAGCTTTTGGAGCGGCTATTTTCGGTGCAAAGGATACATTTTGGCTTTACACTTCAGGCATTTATATTTTGCCTTATGGCGGCGTTGCTCGCTGAAAGTATCTGACCTACAAGCAAGCTCACAGTGTGTTGTGATGAGACACGCTGTGGACTTTATCTTTCGTCAGAACATGACGTTTGAGGTAATTCAACAAAGCAAAATTATTGATTGTAACATTTGTCATTTACACTTAAACGCCTTGTTTTGAATGATGTTGATATGGTGCTGCACTAGTATAGCCTTTGCGTTATTGACTTGTTTGTGGTCTGGCGGATAGAATTGTGTGTTATCATGCATGACTTTGATGTTTCCAAAAACCACTGCTTGCTAATTATGACTCAGGATTTCACACCTGATTGTGTTCCTTTAAGTAGACTACCACACCCAGAGTGAGCATGTTTTTTGGGGGCTTGCGTTCTTGTATTCTTGTTATCGGACCCTACAAACCCTCCCGCATGCTCAGATCAGCCAACGCAGGGAAGCTGGAAGTACATTCACTAAAAACGCCGGGACAACGCTCCACACGTCCCAAACTCTTCTCCCTTCTGGCTCCAAAACTATGGAATGGGCCTGGGTTGTAGGCACCTTGGCTGGTAATCCAGCAAGACAGTGTGTCACAGGTTCGAGTACCGATTCCGACAAACTTTACTGTGCGTCTTCTCTGCCCATCTCCCTCCCTGTTCCCTGTCTAACTACTGTAAATCTATCAATAGTCAGAAAAGCCCCAAATATATCTAAAAATAAAAACTATGGAATGCACTTCCCATTGCAATCAGAACTGCAGATCTTCCGCAGTAACCTGAAAACCCACCACTTCAGACTCCATCTTAGTCTATAGCACTGTCTGTAGCCTTAGCACTTGCCCTAGCCTCTACAAAGGCTCAATTTACGTAACTTAGATCACATTTTTATGTATTTGATGTATTACCATGTTTTGTTCTTGGTTACTGTAAATCACTCTGGATTAAGAGTGTCTGCTAAATGCCTAAATTGTAAATTGTATTCAACTTTACTACAGGTTTAAACCGCAGTAAATAAAACACTACATACCCATCTTGTACAATTTTACTACAGGTTGCATCCTTGTACTAAACAGTCCATTTCTCTGGTCCATCTCAGGCTGTTCCTCTGACAACATTGAATGTCTTTTGGAGGCCATCTCTCTAGATACTGTAGACCTTTCCCTGTGGTGCTCTGTGGAAATCACCAGTAGAAAGACCTTTCATTATACTACATATTCAAATCAACTTGAACATGTCTAGTTTAGTATAAAGGAGTCACTAGTTGTTCAAGTGCTAAAATAATTGACCCCATCCTGATGTGAACATCAGGTGAAAATAAATTGTATAATGATTTTTTTTCAAAGGGAAAGAAAAGTCAAAAAGTAACACAAATAGCCAATCTACAAGCTGCTCAAAACGTGTGGCATCGTGAGCTTGTAAAACATGGCATAATCTTGGACATAGTTTGAATGCTGATTAATCGTGATTAATACATTTTTAAACTGAGATGCATCTGACTAAAATGTTTAATCGCTTGACAGCCCTACTCAAAATGAAAGAAGTATTTATTTAAGCAGTATTTGTTTTGCCTATTTGAAAAATTTCAACAGTCATTGACCCACCAGCCTCTTCTGGTCTTTGATGTAGCTCCTCTTGTTCCTCTTTAATCTGTGGAGGTTGTGGTTCCTCCTGGACCAGACTGGAGCTTCTCTCCTCTTCAGGTGGAACCTCCTCTTCACACACAGGAACATGCAGAAAGTCTATGAAAAAATACAAAGAGACTCTATCCATACAAGGTTTGAATCTTGTACCTCAATGCAGAGTAGTGGCTGGAAAAAGTATCAACAGATACATTTTTGGCCACATTTTCCTAAAATTGAACATTGATGGTGCGCTGACTGAAGATGTGATGACGAGTTGAATGTTAGGTCTTCTCTAGCAGGTTAGTTGTTAACTATGGCTAACATTTCCCTGCTGTCACCAAGGCAGATATGTTGAACTGACCCACCATTCCAAAGCGCCAGCGCTCACCCAGCATTCTGCTGTCACCCAGGCGGATGTGTGCACGCAACCTGATGTCGCTTCTCGCCCTCAGGCGCCTTACTGGTACTGAAGTAGAATTAACTGCAAAGCTTATGTGAAGCCATTATTACTTTTACAGCCGAACTGTCGTCCCATTCATAATACATTTTGATCAAAGCAGGGGTCAATGCATCAACGCATTCACATGTTAAGGCTAAAATCGATAACCGATTGATATCGGTTCATCTTTACACTCTCAGTACCGACCCACTTTCACCAATAAAACAAATAAAGACAAAGTGATTTAAACTTACTATGATCCAGGTGGTCTCCAGGTTCCTGTTTTAGGTGGTCTTCAGGTTCCCGTTTAATAGAAAAAGCCGTGGCTGCAGAACTGATCGTCACCTGCAGACTGGACTCCACACACTGGCCTGGAATGAAGGAATACAATAAATACTTTACTAAGGACTATGATGTGGCATTAGTCAACTTTAATACTAAGGTTGTTCATGTGTTATAAACACTCCTGTCGAAAACTGAACGTTTTTTTGTTTAATAAAAATCTGACCCGTTCGAACCAAGTGGCGCTGTACTGGACTCGTGCTGTAGTACTGTACTGTGTGTGTGTGTGTGTGTGTGTGTGTGTGTGTGTGTTAGGCTGTGCAACAGTGACACTTGGTAGTCAACAAACGCTATAACGCTATTTCCGTGCTTGGACGGAAAGACACAGAGGTCGCATTCACACCTAATACTTTGTTAGACTCGATGCAAATGGGAGGAGAAGTTGGGATTCGTGCATATTTAATTTGCTGCGGTTTGCCTTCACACTGCACTGTCATCCACAGCAATTGGTAACGCAGCTAGGGAACCTCATCTATGTGTTCCATTCATAAACTACACAGTGAAATCTAGTTAAAATAATACTTTGAGTAATAGTTAGGACATGTGTGCACATGCATGCGTGTGCATGCACTGTTCTTTTGGGCATGTGGAGGCACAGCGCAGACAGCAGCACAAAATGAATCCGACCTCCGTTTACAAGTTTATCGACATGAAGAAAGTTCCCACTCTCTCCCCACACAGTGACAGCACTGCAGTGACAACACTCCATGTTTACGCAAAGACGGACAAAATATTATGTACACTGTTTTTTATGTGTTTCCTTAAGCAATTGATTAATGTACTCGTCCTCATATTTCAATGAGGGCTTCAGTCTCCTACTCTCCTTATTTGCCCACGTCTATGAGGTTAAACGGGACATATTTGCGCTGCGTAAAATTAATATCCCTTCTCCATCTCCAACTGTGTTTAGCTTAATTTCCTTTATTTGCTGCGCACCAAATTGAAATCAAATGAGATTGGAAACTAAGTGAAACCTCCGTTTTTTGGCAGAGTAGAATGCGGTTATTTTGAGGCTTCACACCTGCCAAACGAAGCACACTTTCCGACAATGTGCAGCAGGATTAATCTTAATCGCAGTGAAGCTTTCTGGTGTGAAGGCGACTAGAGACAGACCCAGCCAGGGAGTCAGGGACACACATTGCTGTGCATTGGAGTGGCTGCACCACTTAACCAATTAGCTGCTCGTGGCGGAACGTTCCGTCAGAAGGAATCCAACTAGTAACTGCTTTTTTTTTTTTGGCTTGGCCTTTTGTTCTTTAGCGATCCTAGACCAGGTTGCGCAACCACGCTGCCGTCCACCTCCCATTATACAGGCTGACTAAAAAGATGAATAATTCAAAATCTCCGTGGTTTGAATAAAACAGTCTTTGCTGATTATCCGGTGGTCTAGATGGAAACATTGGCGCTTTCTAGAGCAAGGATGGCTTCATTTTAGCTCGCTAGCATTGACGCTATTTATTTAGCATTAAACATGGACGCCCAAAACAGGATGTGGGTCCAGCGTGTGCTGCATTGAAATGGTCTCTAAACTGCCTCCCCCTGGCCAGCCGGGGCGCCTGATGGAGGGGAAAGGAACTGGTTGGAATAACGTGTTCCTTCCAAGCGCTACGTCCAACCAGGGAAACTCCCCCTGTCAGGTGTAAAGGAGCAACTTGGACACTCAAGCATGAAGGAAGCATGAGTTAAGTCCGTTGCTCTCCCCAGGTTGGCGGAGGATGTGTAGAGCCCGTTAGCCGGTTAGCTCCGTTTCGTACACAAGACATGACCACGCATCGTCCAACTTCCTTGTATATGATCAACACCGGAAGTCTGGACATGTGGCATTTCAAAATAAGAGCTGAACTGGGAAAAATGCTGGGGTGAATTATATCATAATTTGTCAATGCATGCTAGCGCTGTAAGTGTTACGTTTCTGGGCATGACTGTGGCCGATGACCTAGCTGTCCTGGAGGACCACCATCACTTCTGCCGTTGGGAAGGCACAGCAACGCCTTTTCTTTCCAAGGAAACTTAAATTGGCAAAACTCCCACAGAGACTTCTACCAATGTGCAGTAGAGTGTGCTCACCTATGGACAGTGTGGTTTTACAGCTGCACCAAGGCAGAGAAGGAGGCCATCCACAGAGTGACACAAATACCCGATCTACAAGCTGCTCAACATGTGAGCTTGTAAAACATGGCATAATCTTGGACGTACTTTGTGTAAGAGCCATTATTGTTGCATTAATGTTTTGCTGATTGACAGTGTCACTGCAGCTTGGTCAGTGTCTGGGCCAGCCCAGGTATTTAACCAGGCTCCTGATCAGGCAGAGGTGTTGCCAGTGGCAGACGGCAGAGGCTAACAGTTTTCTACTGTGTTCAGGAGGGCTGGTCGCCTGTGTTTGTTAGTGATTCTTTCTGATTATTGTATCTGTATGTTATATAGGAAAATGACTGTGGAAAATAAAGTTGAACTCAACGGACATGTTTTGGAGATTTGTACAGTTTGTACTGTCACAAATAAGAGCTTCCACCTGGCCGTCGGCAACCAGTAGTGACATTAAGTATAGGACTTTAGGCACTACAGTTTGAATGCTGATTAATACATTGTTAAACTGAGATTAATCTGGTTAAAATGTTTAATCATTTGACAGCCCTACTCAAAATGTATTTCAAAATGTAAAAGTATTTCTTTACGCAGTATTTTTGATTGTGTATTTGAAAACAGTCATTGACCCACCAGCCTCTTCTGGTCTTTGAAGTAGCTCATCTTGTTCATCTGTAATCTGTGGAGGTTGTGCTTCCTCCTGGACCAGACTGGAGCTCCTTTCCTCTTCAGATGGAACCTCCTCTTTACACACTATAATGTGCAGAAAGTCTAAGAAAAAATACAAAGAGACTCTATAAAAGGTTTGAATCTTGTACCTCAGTGCGGAGTAGTGGCTGGAAAAAGTATCAATAGTACAGCAGATAATAGGAACGATATTTCACTTGGTGATACAAGCGTGACATTTGGCATGAACATGCCTCTGGGTCATCTCTTTAACTTTTTAAACCGAGACGACAAATCCAATATGGCAGTCATTTTTCAAGATGGCCGCCAAATGAAAAAGGCCTTTTGTGGCGGTTCTGGACAACCGTGGGTCCGACCGACTCGAGACCGGGAACTGCACTCCCTGTGGGTGTGTGGAACGTGTGTGTCGAATTTGACACACACAGAATTCGTGCAATTAGCAGATCATTGGAATGGTTGTTCGCTTGGTGATACAAGCGTGACATTTGCAGTGAACATTCCTTTGGGTCAACTCTTTAACTTTTTAAACCGAGCCATCCAAAAATCCAATATGGCGGTGATATTTCAAATCAAATCAAATCAAATCAATTTTTTTTGTATAGCACATTTAAAAACGACTCTCATCGTACCAAAGTGCTTCACAGGTCAAAGAAAACAATACAATACAGTGCAATACAATACAAGATGGCCGCCACATCTAAATGTTAGCCTATATCTACATTTGTTACAATTTTTTTGAAATATTTCACCATTATAGATAGATATATACAGTAGATAGATAGCTAGATAGATTTATAATTTTTATTGTTTTTGTTTTGTGTTTTATGTTTTTTTTATTATATATATATATATATATATATATATATTTTTTTTATACTGAAGTGGCTAGAATTTGTCTAATGTATTATTCACATTCACAGCTGCACAATGCTGTACAAGAAAGAGATGAACGGAAACATTTGCACGTGCCAGTACAGCTTTGTTTGCAGGAGCAACAGCCATATTGTGAGATAATCTTTCACAAGGTGATACAAGCGTGAAATTTGGTCATACTGTATATACTGGAATCTGGAATCACCAAGCCTAATGTGGGAAGCACCCTATGATCCGACGGACCATTGCTCCGAAGGAGCATTTATCCGAGGTGCGCTGGGGGTCGGGAGAGGGTTGTGGTTAGGTTTAGGTGTCTGCCCCGGGGGAGGTTAGGGTTATGGTGAGGGTTTGAGGTAGGTTGTCGATCGGACCAATGGACCGTCGGCATATTGACACGGACCCGCCTAATGTAGAGCCACAGTCTGACACTGTCGTTATTGATGGGTCAGCCTTCATCAATGCAAACCTTCCACGTGGATCAAAAACGTTTCATGACTATGCTGCGGAAGACATCCTTCCTAAGGTAGAGGCATATTGTTCAAAGTACAAGCGTGTGGATATTGTCTTTGACGTTTACAAAAAGTCCAGCCTGAAGTCAGAAACCAGAGCACGACGTGGGACGGTCATTTGAAGAAAGGTAACAGAATCTAGTAAGACTCCATCAAACTGGCAAAACTTCCTACGAGATGATGACAACAAGACAGAACTATTCAGCTTTCTCGCAAACAAAATATGTCAAGTAGTAGCAGAAAGCACTATTGTAGTGACAAACGGAGAGGAGATAGTCGGCAACAATGTTGAAATCACAGAAAATCACAGCGAATGAGAGTACCTCAGTGACGATCAAAGCAAAGGACACTGATATTGTTATTCTAGTCCTTTTCCAAGCAATGGGCTTGGAAAAGCTGTGGATTGCTTTTGGTCAGGGAGTCCATTCAAGATGGATTCCAATCCATGACATTGTCTCAACAATCGGTCCAGAAAAATCCAGTGGTCTACATTTTTTCCATGCATTCAGTGGGTGTGATGTTGTGTTTGCATTCCGTGGCAAGGGTAAGAAATCTGCATGGCAAACATGGAATGTGTGTGATGAAGTATCGGGGACATTTGCCACGCTCAGTCATTGGCCCACAACCATTGATGACAATGATCTCCAAATGCTGGAGAAATGTATTGTCATACTGTAGATCGATCATACAGTAGTGCAGCCACATCTGTCAATGGTGCACGACTGCATACGTTTGCCCGCAAGCAGAGGCTATATAGTTCCATTCCACCAACAAGGGCTGCCCTGAAGGAACACGTTACACGTGCAGCCTACCAAGCAGGAGCTGTCTGGGGACAAGCAACTATCACTCAGCCAGATAGTCCAAAGTCCTGCAGAATGGGGATGGAAAAGCCAGATATTCCAAGTCCTGCAGAATGGGGATGGAAACTGGAAGGACAAACGTTGTTGGTGAATTGGTCATCACTTACACCAATTGCTGCCAGCTGCCAGGAATTAACAAAATGCTCCTGCAAACAAAGCTGTACTGGCAGGTGCAAATGTTTCCGTTCATCTCTTTCTTGTACAGCATTGTGCAGCTGTGAATGTGAAAAACACTTTGGACAAATTCTAGCCACAAAACAAAACAATAAAATTGTAAATCTATCTATCTATAATGGTGAAATATTTCCTAAAATTTGTAAGAAATGTAGATGTAGGCTAACATTTAGATGTGGCGGCCATCTTGAAATATCACCGCCATATTGGATTTTTGGATGGCTCGGTTTAAAAAGTTAAAGAGTTGACCCAAAGGAATGTTCACGGCAAATGGTAATGGTAATTACCATGGTAATTCTGTGTGAATTCTGTGTGTGTCTGTAAGTCTGTAATCCACGTAACTCGAGAACCGTTCGCCCCACCGACTTCAAATTCGACACACGTTCCACACACCAACAGGGAGTGCAGTGCCCGGTCTCGAGTCAGTCGGACCCACGGTTGTCCAGAACCGCCACAAAAGGCCTTTTTCATTTGGCGGCCATCTTGAAAAATGACCGCCATATTGGATTTTTCATTGGCTCGGTTTAAAAAGTTAAAGAGGTGACCCAGATGCATGGTCATGCCAAATTTCACGCTTGTATCACCTTGTGAAAGATTCTCTCACAATATGGCTGTTAGCCGCTGTACTACAACAGATTACTCTATGGCGACATTTTCCTAAATTGAACTTTGATGATGGTGCATTGTTGGTTTACATTGTAGCATTCTCATAGAAGATGTGAGACAAGCTGAATGTTAGCTCAGTGAGTCAGGAGGTTAGTTAATACTGAAGTAGAATTAACTGCAAAGCTTCAGTGAACCTATTCATACTTTTACTGCTGAACCGTCGTCCCATGCATTCATAATATGATTAATGTAGTCACATTGTTAATGCTAAAATTGATAACCGGGTCATAACGGTTCATCTTTACACCCTCAGTACCGACCCACTTTCACCAATAAAACAAATAAAGACTAACTAATTTAAACTTACTGAGATCAAGGTGGTCTTCAGGTTCCTGTTTAAGGTGGTCTTCAGGTTCCTGTTTAATAGAAACAGTTGTGGATGGAGAACTGATCTTCACCTGCAGACAGGACTCCACACAGTGGTCTGGAAAAAAGGAATACAATAAATAATTCAATAAGGAATTTGATGTGAAATGAATGATAAGTTTCATAAAAAGGCTTCCGCTGTTGATGTGTCATGAATAAGGACTATAATATATGTATCATATTAAACTTCATAAACAGCATGACACTAAATTGATTTATATTATGAATCAGAATGTTTTTTGGTTTGTTTGTTTTTTAAATGAAAAATGAAAGAACAAAATGAAAGCAAGCAGTATTTATTTATTGCATATTTGAAACTGCAAATCAGTTTAATAACAGATGAATGATCCTGAAATAGATAACACAAGTAGGTATAATATTGTTGCTGTGAGGGGGAAACCTGTCCAAAACTGTTACTTTTCAGAATTCGAGTAGAAAAAAATCGGATTTTTGGTTACTTTTGGGTGAGACTGTAGAATGAGGAATTAGGACATTAATTTACAAAAAACATAAAGAGAGAGAGAGAGAGAGCATCTTCTAGCACCAGCGGCAGCCGTCCAACACCCTACCCGACCCTAAGCTCACAGAGAAGACACAGCTGTTTTCGGGAGCCACGGGTGAGTTTTAACCAGTGACGCCGACACCCAAACCCTAACCTCACAGGGAAGACATGGGTGATTTTTAACTGGCAACGCATATCGGGAGCCGCGGCTGATATCGGCAGTTACGGCGTCGGCCACGAAATGAACCAACACTGCCGCGGAACTCCACTAATCCCCTTCCCGGGCAGGTGCTGCCAGTGCCGCGTCTGATTGCCGGTGTCGGAGAATGTACTCGCTCCTTCTGATTTATAGAGCTACAACGTTTCTCTGCCCGGCAGCAATGATAAAAAAATAAAACCAGCTGCTATAATAGTAACAACATAGTATATAACAGTACTGAGAATCATCCCACTGTCTCAGGATTCACATGGAAACGGTGAGTTGCCTACACAGAACGGAGACCAGATATCTCCCTTTGTGTGGGACAGTCCCTCATTTCCAAGACTTACCAAGCGTCCCACAAATTGAGACCCTGTCCCACATTGTGACTGACAGGCATCAATATTCAAATGCCCTAATATAGTTAGTCTCCTAATAGTTGGCTTTCTGTTGTGAAGCTTCACTCGTTGTCTCTTTTCCTGATAGATGCATTGTTATGCCTTTTAAATAATATGAGCAATATCCCCTAAGCCCCCCCACACACACACACACACACACACACACACACACACAGTGTTAAGGCTAAACAATTCATTGTTTTCAAACCGAAATTGCGATTTGAAACCACGCGATTAGCAAATCGCAAAGGCTGCGATTTTTAAAAATCATAATATTCAACCCGGAGCGCGTCTGATCACGTATGTACAACAAGGCTGTACTGTGCTGTCTATTCTAACAAATCAGAAGTGTCCCTGCAGTGCATGTGACTGCAATGCATGTGTACACACTCGCCCAGTGCAAAAAAAACAGTCATCATTTACGTCTACTCTGTTCAGTGCGTTGATGCTAATGCTATCATGCTAGAAGTCAGCAGCAGCGAGGAGCAGATGCAAGCATAGCGTCTGCTATGCTTGCATCTCCCAAAGAGTGCCTGATGGGATATGGCATTATTTTGGTTTTGACGTTACAGACGTCCAACAAGAGAGTTTTGTGCAAGACCTGTCATGGTACAGCGACAGTCAAAACATCCAGCGGGAACACCACAGACCTTCACATGGCACGGGAGCTGTCCTGTCCCCTGTTTATTGTAATGCTACATTGTCGTTGTCCCCGATTCTGGTGAACCGGTCCCCATTGTGGTGCATGTACATTTGTAATGATTCGTCTGAGCGAGGTCCGCAAAATTGTACAGAGATCCGAGTAGAGCCGTCATTAAAAAAAGAGCTTACACCAGGACCCGTGGTGGGGAAATAGCCGGTCAACAAGCTCATAAACATTAAAGTTGAAGTTATCAGCTTGTCTTAAACCTCAGACAAAATTATCTCTAATAATTGATAGCCTAATTATGTCATCACAACTGTAAAAATGTAGCCTACACTTATGCAATGCATATGCTTTTATTTGGTTAAAACAATCCCGCCCGTGTGAAGTGAGGGGCGCTCTTATCATCGTAAATCATCATGACGTAAAATAGACACTAGGCCTATGCCTTTGCTCAGACACTGACATCAAATTGTCACTGGGAATTTAATGTTTGTTTAGGACGTTTATGAACATACACTAAAGGCTGGATATTGGAGGGGCTAGTGCCCCTCAAAAACAAATAAATCAATTGAACAGAATATCTAAATGTGAATATTAAATGAGAATCACAATATTGTGCTCTAATGATTAGATAACCGTAGCCTAATAGCAATTGCACTTAAATAAAGTCTGGAAATCACATTGCATTTATGGTCTTTATCCATTATCCAGAGAGCTGTTTACAATTATTTCTAACATTACAATTTTAACACACATTCTTATTGTAGTTAATTAAACACAGGTCAATTTGGTTAGCCTACATTATTTTGAGGTGTCTCACATCATGTGAATCCTGACATCACTGCCTGGCAAAGTAAATTAATGGTATGCCATTTGGTAATGTTCCATCACTTTTAAATGGACAAAGTGAATACTAAATTGAAGCTTTACTTTTTAAGTGGTGCAACCACTTCATTACGGAGCTTTGTGTGTCTGTGGCTGGCTGGGTCTGTCCGAGCATGAAAATAGCATTTGGTTGTTTTTCACAACCAAGTGTCACTGTTACGTAGCCTTGGGTGTGACAGTACAGTATAGTAAGGATGTCACGGTTTCCGGTTCAACCGGAACGATCTGGTTTCATCTAGTAAACCGGATTAATTTATTTAAACCGACCGAACCGTATTTTTATGTTTACCCACGGAAGCGGTCGCAACACTCGCCGCGGAGCTCAGGCTCACTGCTGGCTGCCTGCTGTAGCCTGCAGCAGAGCCCACTCAGCCCAGCACACACACCAGGTGTCAGGTTTCAAGTGAATGGGGGCAGGGGGGTGGACCACGCAGTGTTGTTTGTTTACAGTAAAGTTTCAATAGTTGTCACTGTAAAATACTTTAAACAGTTGTCACGTTGCACACAATCAATTTGGTCATAGCAGCCGCCTGTTGCACACAATAAATTTACAGGTACAGCGAGTCATGGAAGGTGATCAATGAGATGTGTGGAAGGAAAAGACCGAAAGAGGGACAGGTGGCAGGAAACAGCCCAGAAGAGAGAGTGACCTCCTGGCTAACTCACTTCAGGAACCTCCTCGGCACACACCAGACAATGGAAGGTGCTGAGAGGGAAATGCCTGCAGTCCTAGAGGATCTCAGCATTGATGACGGCCCTTTCACAGCAGGAGAGTTTGCCAAGGTCAAAGCCTCCCTGAAGCAGGGGAAAAGTGCTGGACCTGACGGCATTCCACCTGAGGTAGTCAAGAACTGCAATCTTGATGAAGTCATCTTGGAGATCTGCAACCAGGCTCTATTGGGAAACATCATGCCAGAAATATGGTCTCTCTCTCACATCATCCCAGTACCAAAATCTGGAGATCTGTCAAAACCCGACAACTACCGTGGTATCAGCCTGACCTGTATCATAGCAAAAATGTTCAATCGCATGATACTGAACAGGATCAGGAGCGCAATCGACCCCCACCTCAGGGAAAACCAAAACGGATTCCGAGAGGGGAGAACAACCTCAGCCCAGATCCTCGCGTTACGGAGGATCATTGAAGAGGTCAAGAGGAACAACCTAGCAGCAGTGCTATGCTTCATTGACTTCAAGAAGGCCTTTGACTCAATCCATAGAGGAATGATGGTGAGAATACTCGAGGCCTACAATGTTCCTCCGAACCTGCTCCGAGCCATTGACACCATGTACACAGGAACGAGAGCCCGAGTGACAACGCCGGATGGTAACAGTGAGGAATTCAGCATCCAAACCGGAGTGCTGCAGGGAGACACCCTAGCCCCCTTCCTTTTCATAATAGTGTTGGACTATGCCCTGAGACAAGCTATTATTGGAAGGGAGCCAGAGCTCGGCTTCACCATCTCACCCAGAAGGTCTACAAGACACCCTGCAGAAACCCTCACAGACCTGGACTACGCTGATGACATCTGCCTGCTATCAGACAACGTAAGGCAGGCACAGGCTCTCCTGACCAGTGTGGAGTTGGAGTGCGCCAAAGTTGGCCTCAGGCTCAATGCAAAGAAGACTGAGGTCATAATATATAACATCCCCCAAGAGCATCTGCCCCTAACGACAATAGAGGGTACTGTTCTAAAGGAGGTCAGCGACTTCAAATACCTGGGCGCATGGGTCGACTCCACAGAGAAGGACCTTAAAGTGAGGAAGGCACTCGCCTGGCGAGCTCTTAACGGTATGACCAGTGTGTGGAAATCCAACCTCCCCCGACACATCAAGATCAGTTTCTTCTCTGCTACCGTGGAGTCCGTCCTCCTCTACGGCTGTGAATGCTGGACACTTAAACAAGCCCTACAGAAATCCCTGGACGGGTGCTACACAAGAATGTTACGTGTGGTACTTAACATCAACCAGGATGAGCACATCACCAACAAGCGTCTGTACGGGGCATTACCAAGTGTAACGGAGAAGATAGCAGTAAGGAGGATGAGACTAGCTGGCCACTGCCACCGACATCAAGAACTCCCGGCCAAAAAGCTTGTACTGTGGGAACCAACACACGGGCATCGATCGAGAGGACGTCCCACACCTACCTACGTGGACGTACTAAAGAAAGATACTGGTGCGGAAAGCACAAAGGAGCTGGCCAGATGTATGGAGAACCGAGATGACTGGAGACGACGATGGAGGGCTCGTCTGAGGACGACGTAGAGAGAGAGAGAATTTGGTCATAGCAGCCGCCTGTAGAAACCCCTCTCGTCCCCAAGCAGCAGCACACAGTGCCCGCACCGTGAGACCGCAGTGAGAATGCTATAGCATTGCAAGAAGCTAAGGCTTAGCTGCTAAGCTAACACAACACCAGCCATGGTGGTGGTGATGTTAGCTTAGCGTAGCGTAGCGTAGCTTGCTGCTGCTGCTTGGCTGTTCAACTTCACTTCATCTCTGCCTTTCTTATTGTGTTACCCTGACACCGGCGCTGCAAAAACAGACAGATCTACAAGCTCTACAATCTCAACTCTCAAACTCCAGGTAGTCCCACTCCTCTGAACTCCAGGCTGCATGAACAGTGCTCGAGCGCTCAGTTTTCTGCCCCCTCAATGACGCAAATCTGTGAGCGCATTCACTTCAACTTGTCTTCAATGACTCTTCTGCACAGCGCAGCAGTAGCTTTGCGCTTGCGTTAGTCAAAACTAAAAGCGAGTGACAGCGAGATGAGCATGTCTCGCGGCTGAGAGGGTTTTCTCGTCAGCGAAAAGTCAAGCGGCCAGTCAGGGGCGGGGCCTAGGGGGTGGCACAGGTTGGCACTGGCCCCCCTTGTAATCTGATTGGCCACCCCGTGTGCCCCCCCATTTCCATTGGCTCTGATTGTCGTCAATCATCGTCTGCTACACTTTGTTGCCAAATTTGCCTTTTGTAAGCGACTTCGTCATTCTGGGCTTGTGTTGTCTGTAACGTCGCTTGGGCTTGTTTTTCCATACCTGGTTGCTGGTTTCTCTCTCGAAATCTGGCAACACATTAATTTCAGTCTTTTCAGACGAGACCGGCTATTTCAAAGTCTATCACCGCAGCGTCGGAACCAGCTACTGTTTACGAGAGGTAAGATTGAACGCTATATACATTATTATGGATTGATTACATTGCAAGTTTGTATTGAGTCATAACAATGTTTAGCAAACTAACGTTTCTGTTCATGTGGTTCTATAATGTTGCTATGGTTAGCAGCATAGCATTGCATGGCTCAAACTCTGTGTTTACTAGTAGCATTAGCATAGCCCAATTCAGCCTGACTCAGTGAAAACAAAACTCTTTTTTTTGGCCAAGTCTCAATAATGTCTCCTTGTTTTTTTTTCCATTGTTTGTTTTTGTGCATCAAAGACTTCTTTAAGAAGAAGCAGACACTGCTTGACAGTCATAGTGACAGTGCATATAAGACTGCTGAAAGCCAAGTTGAAACTGACAGCAACAGTGGAAGTGAGGGTGAGCCTGGATGCAGTGTTGTTGAACAAAACGTCCAGGTCCACACCAGCACCTATGGACCTCCAGGTGAAAATACACATTGGCAGAAAATGATTTAAAATATGGTCATACTTATCCCAGATTACTAATTTGTTCTGCATTTTTTTGCAGTTCAGTGACTGACACAATTACTTACTTTTTAATTACAAATTTAATCTGATGGCCTTGTGTGCTGTGCAGTTTTTTTAATGGCATGCCTTTGTTAAACATGTGCATTTTATGCTATAGTGTAAAAAGTACAACTTACATTTAAATACAATTTAAAATATAGAAGTAAATAAAATATAGTCATACTGTATGTCAATCAATACTTTCAGATTCACCAAGGGAGAGACCATCCCGTGTTGAACAAAACATCCAGGGCCAGACCAGCTCTGATGGACCTCCAGGTGAAAGTACAGGTATGAAGAAAATGTTTTAAAATGTAGTCCCACTTGTTCTGTGAATTTACCTACTTTTGTTTTAATTACAAATTTAAACTGATGGCATTGTAGTGTTTCAATTGTTACAATTTAAATATAAATGACATTTTAAATAAAGTTAACATAAAATAATACAATACATTGAAAATAGTTAATGAGGTGGTATCTATGTCAAGCAATACTATTAGGGAGGGAGGAGACCACCACTGACTCTGATGACGACGCAGATGCAGAATCAGAATCAGACGACAGCAGCAGTACCAACCTCCCAGTTCAACCATTGCCTACATTTACTGCACCTAAAGGTCCCCAAGGTAGAATATGAATGAACTAAAAAAAAGAATCCACAGTGACACAATATGTGAATTGTTGTTTTGTTTTGCTTGCCTGCTGGAATGCAGTTGTCTTTTAAAATGTCATATGACAAAATTGTCATTGCTTGAATGAATGAATGCTTAACACATCGCACGCTAATTCCATACGCTTTATTATACGCAAACGTGCTATGCGCATGACGTTTCTATAGGTTTTATGGTCCGAAATACGTTTTTTTATTGATTACTATAGTTCAACTATATACGCGCCCGGACAACTCATAATGTAACACCGATCGGCTCTACAAAGAGTTAAAAACCCCCCCTCCTGAAAAGAGGTGTTGGTCTGAGAAGCGTCTGGCACCGCCTATTGGTTGGTCTATGCGAGGAGGCAGCCCTCCATTACGACGTAATGGAGACGGCCGTCCGGCATAGACCAACGCAGATGTCAGGGGATCTAAAATGGATGTGTCCATGCTCTAGTGTGTGTGAATACACTCGATTCCCCCTCCCCTCCTGTTTCTACATGGCTTCTCCCGAGGGAGAATTCGTCTTGGAACGCATTGGCAGTTCCCCCCCCCACTCCCAGTCCCCACTGCTTTCAACTGCATAGGCTTGCCTTGCACTTCTCTCATTCTCTGAAAAAGAACGCGATTTGCTCTCTGCCCGTATATAAACCTGCAACGATCGGCATTTGATTTCATAACGTTTGCAACACACATGGAGTCAGTCATGGACAGATTGCACATTATCGAGGGACCGCCATGATCAACTCGCCGCTTTATGTACTTTGCTGGAGATCGCAAGCCATAGCGTCTTCGCCAGCCAATTGTAACCTTTGTATTCATTATAATTGCAGTGATAAGACCGCAATGAAGGCGTCTGGGACGTCATCGACCCGTTTGTAATGTATAACGAATACACATGTCTCATCCTAAACTGCGGAAGCCGTGTTGGATGAAGCTATTTCCCCTATAATTGTTGACGTGCTGCTGCTGCTTTGCCCGCATCCACCATCATCGTTGTTTTTTTTCCAAACATGTCCAGACATGATAATCACCGATCCAGTCTCGCGTCTCACCTTATAGAGACGCGAGACTGGATCGGTGAGGTTAGTATAGTGGTAATCATGTCTGGACATGTTTGGGCAAAGAAAAAGCACCGCCCGATCAACAATAATAATGATTATGCAAGATCATTTCCTCAAACGTAGCCTAGTTGCCACCCCCCCTGTTACTGCGATTGAGGCGATTGTAGCTCCGAGATGACAGAATCACAGAATGAGCGTAGGGAGAGGGCACATATGGGGCTACGATTGAGGCTGATGTATATTTTCTATCTAACAATTTAGGAGAGAGATTGACGACGATGCAGGCAGAAGAAAGTTTCCAAGTCCGTTTTATGATCAGATGTGTGCATCAAGACTCTCTGCTTTCATAAGAAAAAAACTAATACTGTAATTGCGAACGCAGTGAGCACTTACTATGAGACCTAGCAGATCACGTATGTGTGTGTGTGTGTGTGTGTGTCTGTCTGTCCCGCTTTCTGTCCCGCTTACTGTATATGTGGACCTGGCCCTTTTGTGCCCATATATGGAGCTGAGTGATTTGTGAGTCATGGTGACATGAGTGTGATGGCGTGGTCCTGCTTTGGGGACTCCTTATATGGTTATGGCTGAGTCATGGTGACATGAGTGTGATGGCGTCTTTTGTGACCATATATGGAGCTGGCGTGGTCCAAGCACTAACTATGACACCCTGCAGATCATGTCTGTAATTTATTCTAATTGTTATTGCAATTTACGATCTGCGTTCGCTTTCTGCGTTTGCGCGTCTTACTCGTAATAATAAAAATCACACCCCTGTAAAGTGAGCAGTGCAATGTTGTGAAGTGAGCAGTGCAACATTGCAATGCTCACTTCACAGGGGTGTGATTTTTATTATTATTACAGTATTAGTATTTTTCTTATGAAAGCAGAGAGTATTCTGTTTCATACGGTATATAGTATGTACATGTCGCTATAGGCCTTATTTTGTGAATATTTTGTTGTTAGGTCCATGTTTTCTCTAAAATTATCTTTTTCAGAGAGAACTTTAGAGATGGCATGGGCCTGAAGAACTATTATTCACAAAATAAGGCCTATAGCGACATGTACATACTATATACCGTATGAAACAGTAGACTCTCTGCTTTCATAAGAAAATTCTAATACTGTAATAATAATAAAAATCACACCCCTGTGAAGTGAGCAGTGCAATTGCACTGCTCACTTCACTGGTGTGTGATTTTTATTGGCAAGTCATTGCCAATTATTGGCAAGTCATTGCCAATTATTATTATTACAGTATTAGTATTTTTCTTATGAAAGCAGAGTCTACTGTTTCATACGGTATATAGTATGTACATGTCGCTATAGGCCTTATTTTGTGAATAATAGTTATTCGGGTCCATGCCTTCTCTAAAGTTCTCTGGTGGGCGCAAGCTGCATTCAATAGCCAATTAGTGACAAACTGTACATGGGATCAATGTGTATTTGTTTTCCTCCTAAAAGTAGAC
This sequence comes from Protomyctophum bolini, assembly GCF_963924005.1. Lineage (NCBI taxonomy): Eukaryota > Metazoa > Chordata > Actinopteri > Myctophiformes > Myctophidae > Protomyctophum > Protomyctophum bolini. Next base: position 2,999,927 of record NC_137871.1, read on the forward strand.
ATTCAGGGCTTTCATTCAGTATATGGTTTGTATAGGATATTATTTGTGCTCAATTTTATATCGGTCTTTTGAACTAAAAAAACTGAACTGAAATGTCTGTCAACTTCAAGCCTCCATATCTCTGTTGTTTTTTCAAACGAGCAGCGTGCAGGCAAAAGCAGGTTTTAGAAAAAGGTCAATATCTCCAGAATGGAAGATGGTAGAATCATATTAGGCTTTCTTTTGATTTATGCGGTGCGATTCTCGCTATAAGAGGCCCCTCGCTGTGGGCCCCCAAAAAAGTTCAAAAATCCCATGTTAATCGCTTAGCACCACCAATCCTAGGTCCACTTTAACCTGTAGCATGCTAAGTGTTAACAATGACCTGATAGACACTTTCAGCATTGCTCATTTAGACTTTGTACTTCCAGACATTTCTCAAACAAGAGCTGCGGGCCCAGCACAACCCATTCTGAATACCTTCCCTCGCACTCAATTAGGAAAGGGTAGTGTAGGGAAAGGGTAGGGTAGTGTGTTTATTTGATTAAACTGTCTGGCTGTCAGTGTTTACAGTTCATAACTGATGGAGAGGTTTTTTGTTTTATTGTGAAGAGATGTTTTTTTTATTTGATGGCTGTCAGTATTTACAGTACTGTTTGAAACTGATGTGGCGAGATTTTTGCTTTATTGTAAAGAGATTAATATGTTTACGTTATTTATTTTTGTTTGATTACATTCAAATTCTGAATTTCTGTATTTACAGTTTGAAACTGACATGAAAGAAATGTTTACACTGAGAAGCAATAACTGTTAAAAGCACACTTAAGCAATAAATATCCATTTATAAAGTTATTTGACTTTTGTTTGATTACATTTCTTTAACATCAATGATTATAATACAAATTCAAGTCATTGCCATTCTTTTTGAACAGGTTAAATAAATTGTTATGGGAATTCTAAGTCTGTATTGCAGGTAACAGTAAAACTGTCAAACCATCAAAAAAAAGTTATTCTTCTACAATGTTATTAATTCTGTAATTAGTATCAATAGCAGTGATTATTATTAACCTTTGTCATATCGGGGACCTCTACTTTAGTTGACATTAGACCCTTGACTTGGTGAGATCAAGGGTAGAACAGTCAGTGTTTCCCAAACTGGAAACCTGGGCACTAGGGACATGTGGGCACATGGACAACTGCCCAGTTGTCCAGGTGCCAACATGTCCCTAGTGCCCAGTTGTCCTGGTGCCCACATGTCCCTAGTGCCCAGTTGTCCTGGTGCCCACATGGCCCTAGTGCCCAGATGGTTTTGGTGCCCTGAAACTGCGCTCGGATGCCAGGTCTGCCCCCCCACAGTAAGTGTTGGTACCCCCTGTGCCCCCCCACTGAAAATGAGTTGGAACCGCCCCTGCGGCCAGTGGCTTTAAACAGTAGGTACAGTTGCTCACATTTGGACTGGACACTGGACACGACAGCGATATGTTTTGGACTCAGGCTCATGGACCCTATATAGCTGGCCTGGTGCAGATGCGTGCAGATCACGATGGGTTAATTGTTTAATTGTTTAATACAAATACAATGCTTAAATAATTGATCCCAAGTAGGCAAGAAAACACTATGGCTTGTTTCCATTTGTGTGAGCATTGAGAAATAAAGACAAATGTGTTAAATCTGTCACTTTGTTGTCCAAATTATGGTCTTTACACGCTATGGGAAAAAAATGAATGACTCAAGTGCGCCCTCCAGTGGTCGGTATAACCGTTTCGGTGGATTTTTTATTGAATATCGACCCGGTTTTGTAATTTTCAAACCGTCACATCCTTAAGTACAGTGACTGTACAGTACAGTATAGGGACCCCCTGGGGACCCCCACACGGTAACTGTAATTTCTTGGACGTTTCGGACGCGGGCGGCTCGCCTGAACCGTGCCGGCACCCTGGGCACGTTCCTGTGGGTCTGGAAGTTTCGGGGACCCCCGCGGGGACGCCCAAACGGAGTTTCTCCACTTACTTCACACAGGTGTGATTTAAAAAATATATATCGCCAGTCAAATCGCATTCGCAATATTGGTCAGAAAATGTATTAAAATCGTTCAGCCTCAGTCAGTCACACACACACACACACACACCCCGGCATACTCATGCTGCTGCAATTGGTGACAACAATAATAAATTAATACTACCTGTAGCTAAGCTGGTGTTGTTCAGAGTTTACTAATCTGCAGTATGTACTGTAGGTGGGTGTGTGTGTGTGTGTGTGTGTGTGTGTGTGTGTGTGTGTGTGTGTGTGTCACCAGGGCTCGACAGTGCGACTAGGTACTCGCATTTGCGACTAAAAATAGCATTGTGCGAGTTGTGAAATGAAACTTGTAGCACGTGTGCGACTACAACATTTGACCGTGCAAATACTATGGGTGCGTTCGAAAATACCACACTGGAGCACACTCGCCTATTAGTTTGCATTGCAGTGCGCTCAGTGCGTTATTTCCGAACGCGCCCATAATGTTGTGTTGCAGTGTTGCTTAATATAATGCTGCCATTGAATGCAGCTCCACTCAGTGGATCACGTGATTCACCGGTGAGCGAAATACAAACTTTTAGCACTAGCAGTGCGAGCCGGCATAGAGCGTCTGATGGACGATGGAACAGACATACTTTTATGAAATTTTATGAAATTATAACATGAAATGAAGCGCATTAGCGAATATTTTAAAGTGACGACGGCAGCACTAGAAGCGTCCGGTTCTGCCGCGGATGAAATGGTGGAAGAAGAAAATGAGGTCGAGGAAGAAGAAGAAGAAGAAGCTAACGCGGCTAACAAAACAGTAAAGCGATACAAATTTAATCCAGAGTGGCAAAAAACTTTCCCGTGGCTCATTTTCGAGAACAATTTGATGTTTTGCAAATACTGCAAAGGGCAGTCAAAAGGAGACAAAAAGTCCGGTTTTGTCACGGGCAACCCGAGCCTTCGAAGAGACACTGTGGTAAAACACAATAAATCAAGCATTCAGTGTGCAGAGACGCACACATTGCTGCTGAAAACAAGCCATTGCAGGTGGCTGTGAGGAGACAGGTGGTGCTGTCTGAAGCTGAAACAAGAAGACAGCTGAAGATAAAGATTAATATAGCATATCACATTGCCAAAGAAGAGCTGCCATTTGTGAAATTTCACCCACTGATGGTCCTACACAAAGAAAATGGAGTGGACATCAATCCAACCTATGATAACGACAAACGCTGTGCCGAGATGATCGGACAGATTGCTGACACGATGAAGCAAAGCCTTGCAGTGAGGCTGAGAGCAGCGTCATACCTGGCCATTTTGATTGACGGAGACAGTGACATCGCAAACATAGAGTGCGAAATCGTATATGTGAGGATTTTAAAGAATGGAAAGCCAACAAATATCCTGGTTGGCCAACAGAAACTGGAACATTCACATGCTCTTGGTAAGTCAAAAGCTGTTTCTCTTTTTAACACAAATGTGTCCCATAGCAGAAAGGGACATAATTTTTAACACGTTTTTACACTGAGAGTTACTGAGAGTGAGGGTCCGTGATGGACCCCATAACCTATAGTAACCTCTAAGATATAGTAACAGGCCCAGAGAAGTGGGTTAGCAAAAATAATTTAAAATGTGCATATCTAAATATTTTACAATTTTCAAATGACATTTAATTTGAAAGCAACATGTAAAGCTATACATTTAGTGTCTTTTTTAATTATGGTTTTCCAGGGGTCTTGAATGCCACCAAGGCAGCATTTGATGCTGTAGACTGCCCAGAGGAGGAATGGCTGAAAAAATGTGTTGCTTTCGGTGCTGATGGGGCCAGTGTCAACATGGGCATCCGTGGGGGTGTGATTGCCCACCTGCAGAGCGAGGCAGGGAGCCACGTCATTCCCATCCACTGTATGCCACACAGGTTTGTAATCAGAACTAGTTACATTCAAATGTAGCATTCCTGCTCAGTTAACTGAATGTTAACAAGCTGGATAGCTGAAGTCTTTAGATTGTATTATTAGCATTAGTTAGAAATTAGAATGCTTATCTCACCAAATTAGTTAAAAAAAAAAAAAGTGTGCGTGTGTGCGCGCGTGTGTGTGTGTGTGTGTGTGTGTACACTGGGGTGAGTAGAGAGAGAGATTATTTTTTCTGTAGGATACTTAACTGTGGAATCTATGTTGTCTGCCTCTTGCACAGATTGGAATTGGCAATCCTCAACCTACAGAAGAAGGAAGCTAAGGTGTCTGTAGTGTATGATCTCCATCTTATTTGGAAAACCTACCACATGAGTGGCAAGTCAAAACGAGAGCTCTATGCTCTTGGAGAAGAACTTGGAGTTAACATGTGCTGTCCCAGCGGCGTCAAGGGAACCCGTTGGATCCCACACATACACAGAGCATTGAAGGTGTTCCTGCGACATGGAGAGGGAAAGAACCTCGCCAGTGACCATGATCAATACTCTGTGGTTCTTCAACATATGGAACATCTGTCAGCCTCAGCGTCCACTTCTGCTGAAGTTCAAGGGCGGGCAAAAAAGGTTTGTTTTCTGGTGATGATTGTTAGCCACAGCCCACAACTGTCAAACATAACTTTCATAACAGATGGCCAAGGAGTATATTTTGAACTAACATTTTTATTGTATTACTTCTTTACTCACTACACAAAACAGATAAAGAAGGAAATGGAGACTACACTTTTCTGTGTATTTTCCCACTTTCTTTGTGACCTGTTTGAGGAGCTAGCCACCCTCAGCCTCACACTACAGAAGAACGATTTGATTCTCCCCCAAGCCACCACAGCTTTGAAAAAGACTGTAACCAGTCTGGAGACACTCAAGACGAAGCCAAAGCCAGGTGGCTTGCTTGAGAAGATCCAGACTGCCTTTGCTGAGCAGCAGGGAGATGAAATGAAATTCCAGGTGTGTTTAGGATAAGTCAGCGTGTTGTGTGTGTCTTAAGGATGATGGCAGGCACCTTCAGAATCATTTTTCTTGGATGCATAGAAGAAAGGATTGAGGCTTAGCATGAGGGAAATGCACACAACACAACAATGACATCACAGCCATGATTCAAGTGTGTGCCTGTGTCTGTCTGTGTGTCTTTTTAAGGGAATGACACTGAAGGGGGATGTCATCGGCCTCGCACATCCACAGCTCAAACGTCACGTGGAAGCTGCCGTCAACATCAGTGTGAATGCTATCAAAGACAGGTTCGGTGGTTTGGTGAAGGATGATGACATCCATACAACACTGGACTGCTTCAGAGTCCTCAACCCCGACACATGGCCAGAAGATCCAGCCGACCTTCTTGCATTCGGGGATGACAGCGTGGCAGAGCTGCTGGGGCATTTTAAGGAACCTCTAACAGGGTAAGAATATATTTGATGAGACACTGTATTGCCATTTGAAACACTTGCTGCATATGTGCAATTGTAAACTCAATTGCTCTGTTCCCTCCTTCAGTGCAGGGTGCAATACAGTTGCAGTCCAAGATGAATGGCAGACACTCAAAGTCCTGGTTAGCCAGAATTTCAGGGACAAAACCTACGCTGGCTTGTGGCAGATGCTGTTGACGAAAGACCCCTACAAGCAAGAATACAAAGTAAGGCCAGATAGTACAGACATATACATATTTTTAGATATTATTTTTCCAATTTAAATGAGCATTTAAATGAGCATTTGTGCACTAAGTCAGTCTGGCATAATAGAGCACAAAAAAATGAAACCTTACAAAATCACAATTTAAGCATTGTATATTGGTTTTGATGAATTAAAGGTGCACAATGAATTTAAAATATGTTATCTTCTCCCTTAGAACATGCTGGAGTTGGTAAAGATCATGCTGGTGCTGCCGATTTCAGCTGCCCAGTGTGAGAGAGGTTTTTCAGCCCAAAACCGGATCAAGAATTCCTCAAGAAGCAGCCTTGCAGTCTCAACAACCGAAGACTTGATGCGGGTCAGCTTGGAGGGGCCTTCAGTCGAGGAATTCGATCCAACTCCTGCTGTGGACCGCTGGCTGACCTCCAAGCGGGCCAGACGACCTGATTACAAAAGCTGCTGGGACGATATCCTTTGTGTCTAAAGAGACTGAGCAGACTTTGATTTTGCATTTCGAACTAGTTGAGTAACTTGTAAATAGTTGATTAATTTCATTTGAAATTCAAGGACGTTCTAAGCAGTATTTGAAGCACCTTCTGTGAACCCTGCCTGGCTACCCTATACGGTATAGAAGGTATAGACTGTACGTGTACCAGTGCGACACGACATGAATGTTATGTTATACCTATCACAGCTCAAATAAGCTTAACTCTGTTGGAGTAAAGTATTGGGTTAGGAATCGGATTACTGGTAACTGACAATACTTGATGTTACATACAGTATTTTCTATGCACTCTTTGAAGAATGTAAGTTGCTGTTTTGATGCTACCTCAGTTGCACTGTGCACTGGGATTGCACCAACTGATAATACTTGTTACAGTATTATTCTCTCTGCACCTTTTGGAGAATTTAACTTTGTTAAATTGATACCATGATACCTCAGTTGCACTGTGCACATGGATTCACTTTAAGACTTTAAGTGTATGTTTTATATTCAAATAAATTGAATAATTTTGCTTATAAATGCCTCCTCATTGACCGTATATCACTTTATTAACGAAAAACACATTATTTGATAACTTTTCATTGTGCTCCTAAAATAATTTGTGTGCTACTAGATTTTTCAAGTTAGGCGCACACGTGCTACTTGGAAAAATGCTAAGCGTCAAGCCCTGTGTGTCACACATACCTGCAGTGTGTAGATCGATGTCCATATCAACATTAATGTCCAGCACTTTGTTTTGTTTCTCCAGCTCTGTCTGGAAGAGGTTGCACATAACCTGAGCAGCCAAACAGAGACGCTCCAACACAAACACTCTGACATCAAGCTTCACACAACAAACATCAGCACCACCACTCTGCTGCTGTTTGTCCAAAACACACAATATGTCCTCTCCCACGGAAGTCATGTGTTCATTTATCTTTAGCCTTACAGACTCCATTTGACACGTTTTGACCTCCATTATGAGATGTTGTTTTATCAGCACTCCCTCCCTATTTAATGTGAAAAACAACCACAGACGTCAGAGCTAAAGGCTAACAAGTTCAACCTCCATGCATGCTGCTACCATACTCATGCTGCAGCCTGCAGTGCTAACTGCTTCTCCACCATAGCCTGTAAAACTCCACGCACAACCCTGCGGGTCAAAGTGTTTCACGCATGCGCAATAAACACTCCTCATACTGTTGCCTTAATGTATTTCGCCCCCTGGTGGTGGAGGTGTGTAACTGTCACTAAATGATAATGATAGGTCTAATAATATTATGTAAGGTTTTTGTAACTGTCCAGGTGGGGTTCAAGTCAGTAGACTGTGATGAGATGACCACTGTGGAATAGTGGAAAATAGACGATCTACAACCTCACAGCGAGTTGTGGTGTGACACGCTTTGAGCGTAAAAAAAATATTCTTTATGAATTTCTGAAATCTAAGAAATGTAGGCCTAACTTTTTTTGTCACATGACCTTTTCAACAAAATCATTGTTCATATTGTCTGTCAGTCATGCCTACATGATGCACAGCATTTATTTTGAAATTCTTCCTCAAAATGTATTTATGAATTTCTGAAATCTAAGAAATTGAATAACTTTTTGGTCACATGACCTTGACAACAAAATCTTTCTTACACACATACCTAATGCACACCCTTTATTTTGAAAAGAAAAATACTCAAGATATTTTTTTCATGAATTTATTACATCAAAGTAATAAAATAACATTCAGGTCACATGACCTTGACAACCAAATCTTGTTGTTCAAGAGGCTGGTTCCATTGTCAATGGATGTGATGGGGAAGTCATCATGTTCACCACATCTTAGGCTTACTGTAAATTATATAAAACAGTCTGTTTTGGTCTATGTGACAATTGTCCAAAGTAAAATATATTAGTCAATGTATTTTTCTTTTTCAACTTACAAAGGTAAATCAACAAAGAGCACACTTCTGCGACTGCATGCTCTCGTGTGCGTGAAGGGGGATCTTAAATTGCTGATGTGTTGGTAACATCACCAAGGGAGTGAGACATCCCATAATGATGTATTTTGACAAGATAGTGATAAAATATTTAAATTGATGGCATGTCATCAATATGACATATACGGACATAATGTACTAAGGTCCACACAGTGTGCTCGGACAATGTGTACAACGAGTATGCGGAAAGAAGTACAGTGCATGGGTAATGCATGACCAGGTGGGTCATGCATTCATTGTTCCCAAGTACATTTCTCATTTCATTTTAATTTATTGTTACATTCTTAACACTGACCCAGTCTACCCAGAATGTTGTTGATCCACGTCCAGGCGGTTTGTAGCCTGTGCACACATGGAGCATTGGTGTTCCTTATCAAAGGCTAAAAATATATATATTCTTTTTTATATTATTGTTGATAATATTTTAACCTATACTGTAATCTACCCACTTACCATAATTATGCAAGCAATTCCCTTTCCCCTTTGGGGAACATTGGGGTGGTTTGCCAACACCAGAACTGCCATCTGAACCATCAGACAAAACATTTCAGTATTGCATTAAAACTGTATTATTAAATAACAAGGAATTGACATTTGAAAATTGGATTGAAATTATACACACTATAAACATGTTATTATGTACTCACCTGCATAACAAATACACCACAGCTGAAAGAGTCCTTCTGTTTGGTGTGTTTTATCACCCCTCCTCTCCGTTTCTGGTCAACCCAGTCTGTTTTGCTATGCCTTGTCCTTCTCATCTTGAATAACTCCCATAAGCATGGCATAAGTTAACATTAAAAGGCTTTAATTTTGTGTTTTCAAACCATTAAAATTGTATTTGCTGTGTATAGTTGGGGGGAAGGGAGGCCGCATATTGTTGTTTTAAATATTTTGACTTGTTATACCTATGAATCATATTAGCATTAGTTTAAGTGTGTTACAAATAAAATCGATTATTAATAAGTTATGATGTCTGTGAGATTCCAACAAATACTAGACAGATAATATACTTTAATAAAATTATTATTTCACTGTGTTTATACATTTTTCTACAGTGTTTTAAACTACTAAATTAACTAATAAATTACTTTATTTATAGTGCTTTTTGATTGAAATGTAATGTAATAATTCATTAGGGCATTACAAAGGTAACCACATGATTAGTTGATATCCCGGTATTTCTTATACCCAATTGCTTATATTATCAGTCACATCTCACATGTTCATGTTGCCTCATAAACCTATTTTTAAATATAACCTTAACAAAATTCCATAATCTTTACAAATGTTCAGGCACTTTGAAAACTCTCATGCTAAAAACACCACAATATTTATTTTCACCTGAATCTGGCTCATGCCCGGCGCCACGGGGGTGCCTGAGGGGGCATAGCACCCTCAGTTGCAAAATGTGCACCCTCAGTTTATGTTCTATGTAAAGTTATGACAATATCAAAAATAACAAAATTATATTCAGAATATTATAATTGTCATAGAGATAACAATAACAGTATCAAAACACTCCGTTTTACCCAGTAATATTATATAGCCACATCCAGCCTATCAATTGCTCGTTGTCGTTGCAGCGCAGCTCCAGTCTAATTCCCCAATTTACAATTACCTGCCTGCGCAGGCAGTAGCCTGTTATTCAGCAGTGGCACCGTGACCACGGACAGTTTAGTGATTTTAATTTTCACCCTTTCACCTCGTCCTGACTCCTGTTGTGTTTTGTTGTGGAAAGTAAAAGCGTGCGAAACAAATTAAAACAAAGTGATTCAAAGACCGAAGATCTGCCCTCTCCTGGCTCTAGCTGTGGAAGAACTCCACCTCGGTAAGCCTAAACTAAGTTTGCCATCACACCACACACCCACCGCCGGTTGATTTGGGGACAGAGAAGCCAGGAGCTACAATCCTACCCAACTCGAATATTTTTCAATAAAACAGCTAATTTAGCATTAGCTGGTTTGGGAGGCTGGTGCTGCCTTTTGCTTTCCATGTCGGACATTTCCTAATTATTGGTAGGCTGCAATCTACGACTGGTTCAGTTGGAATTTAGCTGGCATATTTTGTTCTGCTGGTTTTATTTGTCATGTCTGTCTGAAACAGGCTATTTTAGGCTATGCTATAGGCTTAATTCTTTTTCACTATTCTATTTTTTGTATCATTGTAGCAGTAGCAACAGAATGGTGAACTTGGTGAAGGAATGGCTGTCTTTTTGAACGAGCGAGATGTTTGCGCCTCGATATCTCTCTCTCTCTCTCTCTCTCTCTCTCTCTCTCTCTCTCTCTCTCCCCCCACTAGCTGCTGAGCTGCGCGAGTCAGCGCCACCATGGCCACACTGACAGATGTATAATCTTGAACTTATGTTGGTTTAGAAAATGTTGTCCTGGGTCCTGGCTCACTGGCTGGGCTGCAGTTCAGGCGATCCGTTTATTACAGTGTCGGCCCTACAATTTGGTGCCCTAGGCAGGATTTTTGGTTTCCCCCGGGGTGGGGGGCCAATTTGGTGCCCTAGGCAGGATTTTTGGTGTCCCCCGGGGTGGGGGGCACCGAACACATGAACTGACATGGGGGATGTCAGTTCAGTCAGAGGGTGTGTTGTGATGCCCCAAACTTAGATTTGTCAAAACTTAAAATTTTGAAGGAGCTTTTTCAATTAATGATATAAAAATATGTATATATGAGTTAAAAAAAGAATGCATGGTTGGTCATGGCACCTAGGCAACTGCCTGTTCTGCCTATTCTTGCACAGTGCTTTATGCTTTAGAAAATGTGTCCGACCTGGCTGTGGCTGCAGTTCAGACAATTTATTTTTATTGATTGATTGAATACTTTATAACAGATTGCATGCAGTAGCATGCATGTAGGCTACACTTAATTCAATAAATGCTGCTGCGGCTGCAGTAGAAACAGACGGAAACTCAGGTTTTTGATTGATTGATTGAATACTGTATAAAGAGTTTGCACTTAAATTAAATAAATGCTGCCTATTTAACAGCAGTAAATATTTCAGCATTCAGCTATGCATTGTTAAATCATTCAACATGGCAACAGGCTGATACAAGTTTTACTAAATGTGCAGTGCAGGGCTGCGGTCACAGACAAGCCATTCTTATTCTGTAACAACCGTCCTACACTTCTCCAAACCCCTACAGTCCACAGCGCCTTCTGGAGGTACAGTTATCACCCCGTTTGATTTAACAACGCTATAGTTGTATGTTGAAATAAAATAACACTATTTCCTGTGCACCCTAAGAATTTTCATCTGCACCCTTAGTCATTTCATCCTGCAGCCGGTCCTGATCTGGCTGCAGCTGGTTTCCAGCCTCAGGATCCACAAGAAATACCTGCTCTGTTGCTTTGCGCATACACTGTTTGGGCGAAAGATGTTGCTTAATACACAAAAAACTGTCATTGAATCATTAGATTGTCTCACCTATTGATATTTTCCTCAAAAACATAATTAAATACTTACCAGAAATATCCAGTGGTTGTTGTTGCAGTTTACAAAACTAATCACTGCACTGTAGTCCTCGAAGTTGACCTAAAAATGTAGCATGGATTATTACTTAGTAATACATCTAAATAAACTATCATATTCTTAAGCCTAAGCAACAATTTAATTTAAACTTACCCTTGAAAGACTGTGTTTGTGAAATGATGACCTTTCACCATTCAAAATCACACTAGCTTTAAAGTGGTTTAGCATGTAGACACTCCATGTCCATGTCCACTGTTAGCCAGAGCTGTGTGGAAGAAGCATTCAATAGCCTAAAAGAAGAGCTATACAACATCTCAAACGATGGTTACAATTGTGACACATTGTATGCATGTTAAGCACTCCCTAAGATGCAATAGAACATTGTAGGAAAAATGTAATAACACACACACACACACACACACACACACGCACACACACCATGTGTGCACATTATTACATTTAGGCTCAATCCCAATTCCTCCCTTCGTCCTGGCCCTTAGCCCTTGCCCTTGCTTATGCGCGTTCACGTGAGGGGGAAGGGTTATCTCAATTGTCTTTGGATCGAGGGGTAGGGCCGAGGGCGAGGGGTAGAATCCCCTAAGTTTGAAGGGATATCTTAACGGGACTTCAAACGGAGTAACATCACTGAGGGCTGAAAGGCGGACGAGGTAAGAAGCCTTTTATGTCCTTTATTATGGAAAAATATTATAATAACCAATATTACAGTATGTCCCCAACCACAAAGCATATTTACACTCAACAGAATGATCACGATCAACATAAAATGCAGTACCTCTGCTAGATCCGCAGAAGGGTTGTGATCCATAGGACATGCTGCTTTAGAGGCGCCACTCTCTTCCACAGCCACAGGTTCTCTTGTCTGCCCTTCAGTAAGACCTTCTGTAGGATCTTCTCCTTCTTCCACAGCCACTGCCACATGCAGGCTCTGTCATATGCTCTGTCTCACTCTCTCTTTCCTGTCCTTTACATATTTCTTCTCTTACTCTCTTTGTGAGACTGGTCTTTTTTTTTTTTCCCGCTTTAGACTGCTTTGCCTTGGGAATCTTTTCTGGGGGTGGGGGATCAAAGTGTTTGGTTTTCTTTTTGGCTTTATTTTGGTGTTTCTCTCTCCATTGTTCTTCGGCCTGGTCCAAATCGTTTATAATTGGGAGAGGATCTGTTGACAATTTGTGTTTAATTATATGCTCTTTGTACCGGCCCTTCAAAGAGCCATACATCTTCCGAATGAAATGTGCAGGCCGGAGGAATTTCTGTTTGAGTATAGAATGTTTTGTTTTACAATCCAGAACCACAGCTCCACGTGGCAGTTGGTCTCACAGGTCTTTATAATTGCACTGCTGGCATGCAGGTCTCTGGCATACCGTAAATCCTCCAATAAACTCCTCCTTTCTATTAATTACCGAGCCCCTATTAATCACCGGTGATGGCGTTGAATTAAGTAAATAAATTCCGGCCTCCTTTTATGAGCCGGGGTTTTTTGTGTTTTTTTTTTTTTCCAAGTGCCGTATCTGTTACTTTCGCTGCTCTGGCTGGCTGTGCCTGCCTGTCACGTCAGCGTCCACTGTCCAGATGCCGTGGCCGCGGTGCTCGGCTCGCACACAATACAACAAAGTTAATAACTTCGGGAGAGAGCCCCCACAGATCTGCCCTTCATGCAACGAACGTATTGGTTCTATAAACGGCAGATCGATGAGCGCATGGGGGGTTTTGCAGCCTGGCGCAGCCCCATGCGCCTTTTGGATCTCTCATTTTATGGAACGAACGTAGCCTACCACCGGTATGCTGTTAGCTTGTTGCTAACGCACGCTAACGGGACACCGTTAGCAACAAGTCTCTCTCTCTCAGACGTTCTCTACGTCTCTCTCTCTCTCTCTCTCTCGCGCGCGCGTTAGAGAGAGACACTCTCTCTAACACGTCTGTCTCTCTCTCTCTCTCTCTCTCTCTCTCTCTCCCTCCCGTTGAAGCACTGCAGTGTTGCACTGTTCTGATTTGATATTACCGGTATATGAAATAGCCTATCATACATTTTATTTTTATGTTATTATTTGCATCTGAACTTGTCAGTAGCCTAACTGTAGGCCTTTACCACAGTACTGTGGTAGTCTATCTCAGTTGAAGTTATATGCCGGTATATTGAATGTGACCAGATTTGACTGAGGGACTGCCATTGTATTTTTATTTGTTTCATGTCATATGAAAGCAGGGAATCATATAGCTTCAAATGACATAACAGGGAATCATATAGCTTCAAATGACATAGCAGGGAATCATATAGCTTCAAATGACATTGGTTATTCAAGTTAAATTGATGTGTTGATGTTATTATGGTATTTACCATAGGCAATATGCCAATAATGGAAAAACAGTTAAAATGACCATTGAGCACCTGCAACTGCACTGTTCAATATTTCACGAGGACTTGGTTTCAATAGGCTATGAGCCCAATACATTTTACTGTGTTCTAACTGACCCAAAATGTGATTTGTTCATTATCATCAGTTTGAAAATTAGAAATAAAATTCCTCCTTCTTATAGCTGCCTCCTTCCAATAAAAGCCCGGTATCGGGATCGGTTGAGACAAATAATAGCCCGGGTTCCTAAAAGAGGATTTACGGTATCTTGACAGATTGCCAAGCAGTAGGCCTACCCCACTCCAAAGTGGAAAAATCCCCAGGTAATTATGAAACAGCATGTCGAGAAGTTCTGGACATGAGTAGATGTTCTCCACACCAGTGCCTTCCTCCATCAGGATGTCAGACTGTGCCTTGTGACGAACGGCCAAAAAGTCGGCTGTGAATGGAGATTGCCCCATCACAGTTGAAGTTTGAGTTGTTTGGAGGCATTCCTCGTTCCTGGTTTGTTGAACATCCTCAAATTCCTTGACAGACATTATGAGCAGGTCCAGGGTGTGCTTGGCGTTTGTGACCAGAGGGCTTTCCTCTCGCGATGTGAACAGTACACACATATGCTGAAATATGCCAAGTGCTTCTGCCATGCTGGTGCAGTTGAGAAGTGCAGCAAAGCAAAACGTGGCATATTCTCTGAGGCCTTTGTCCTTGGGTTTTTTTGGCAAATCCATTGGAGACTGCTTTCAGGATGTGGGCTGAACAGAGATGCAGCACTGTGAAGGCGAGAAGCTCTGACTTGCTCATCTGTTTTTGCATTGCAGTGTGGGCTCTAATTAAATATGTAGGAATACTCTCCTTATTGAAATTAAGCTGACTCTGTGTGAGGTACATTTGGATACCTTTCTGACTGTTTCCATCAAGCAAAATGATAGGGTTGGTATGGAGTGCTCATTGGACAGCAGCTCAGAGATGGGGAGAGGTGGTTTGTCCTTTCCACTTCCTGGCAGTACAAGGTCATAGTAGAGGACTCTTTTGGGTTGGTTTGGTATTTTGGATATAACCCCTACTAAAATCTCTACTAAATCTCTACTAAAATCCGAAGACCAGCGTCCATGTACATATGGACTCCGAATGGGTCCACCTGCAGGTGCTGGATGTAACCCCCATTTGTGATTTTGTTACTTATACCCAACTCCATCATGGTGTGCTGGATGTTCTGTTCGGCTCCAGCATGATATCATCATGGAATCGTGTGCTTTTCTTCACTTCAAAGGAGATCTTCTTTACACATTATTTGGTAAGACTCCTGGTGATATTTCCTGCGATCAGCTCTAATTTTGGCGTTTCCCCCAGCAGCTGATAATGGATGTTGCTCACTCCTTTTTTAACAGATCTGGCAATTTGTCCCCTTCTTCTGTAGCTTGCTTGCCGAAATTTCTGTTATTTTTTTGCTATGGGTGACATCTCCGTACCGGACCACTTTGATGGTTATTTATTTTTGTGTGTTTTGAGGTATTTGTCTTACTGTACTGTGCTTTGCATGTTTTAAATGTACACACCGCACAAGCACGTAGGAAGGGATTACGGACGCATGCTTTAATTCAACATGGAGTTTACACCAAGAAGAGATGGAACGATACGGAAACGAAGCAGAGGAGTTTGAGTTTCACAGCGACTATTTCCTCCTAAATGGTTTGGAATGCAAACACATTTCTTTTGGGTCGGCGGCGATTCATGGCCTGTTAACAGCGAACCCGAATCGCAAGTACAAGCCCCCGACTGGCAAAATGGATCGCAGAACTGTGATTATTTTATGCCTGTTGCTATCGGGAGACATTCATTTCAATCCTGGACCGGTTACACGATCACAAGCGGTCTCACAAGCGAGACTGCTCCTACAGCAAGAGGTACTTCCGCAAGCCACAGCCGTTTCCATCGCAACGCGCCACGGCTTCCAGAGCGCCGCCTCCATGGACTTGACCACGGACGCAACTCCAAGATCAGCCTGGGGCTCTCCAGCCTCTCCCCCACAGCATACAACCAACGCCAGCGGACCCCCTTATTTCACCGCGGGCGTTATGTTTGCTGAAACCAACCCGGCTGTGATCGAAACCGAGGAACACCCCCCCCTCCCCCACACCCCCAGTCAATCCAGGACTACTGAGGACAATGGCATTGACATGTGCAGGACATGTCCTGACATGCACAGTCAATCCAGGACTACTGAGGACAATGGCATTGACATTCCACCGCCCAGGACATGTCCTGACATGCACAGTCAATCCAGGACATGTCCTGACATGCACAGTCAATCCAGGACTACTGAGGACAATGGCATTGACATTCCACCGCCCCTCCCCACTCACACCTCAGCCACGGAAATTCCACCGCCCATCCACATTCACACCTCAGACTATTTCAACACCGACGAAATTAACACAATCGTCGAAACCAACGGCCTTCATCTGTTTCATTTGAATGTGAATAGCCTCAGTCGCAAACTGGCAGAGATCAGACATCTATTTCAAAACGGTAAGGCAAACATCCTGTGTTTTTCTGAAACTAAGCTTGATGAGTCCACTAAGGACCCAGAGATAGAAATAGAAAACTATACTGTCATTAGGAACGACAGAAACAGGCATGGTGGTGGCGTGTGCATGTATATTCACAAAGACACTGAATATGTTACTCGTACTGAATTACAGCATGATGAAATTGAAACTGTGTGGGTTGAATTAATTTTCAAAAATGCTAAATCAGTACTAGTTGGCACCGTCTATAGACCGCCTGATCAGCACGGGTTCTATGATATTCTTGAGGGGTGCTTAGCTGGGGAGGAATCTGTAGAGAAAATCCTGATTGGCGACTGGAATACGGACATGCATCGTAAGGAAGTGCCTGTGTTTAAATCGTTTAGTCGGCTCTGTGATCTGCATGGTTTCAGCCAGCTAATTACCCAACCCACAAGAGTGTGTGATTCTACTCAAACTGTCATTGATCTCATTCTGACCTCGGACAAATCCAGAATCTCCAAGAAAGGGGTTATTGTATGTGGGCTCAGTGATCATTTTATGATTTTCTGTACCCGCAAAATACAGAAACTAAAATTTGACTGTCACAAAACAGTCATATCTAGGGACCTCAAAACCTACTCTAGTGAGGCCTTTAACCTAGAACTGGAGAGACTGGATTGGTCCGATGTGCTCAGGAGCTCACTAGTCGAAGAAGCATGGCTTGGCTTTAAAACCAAATTTACAACAGTACTAAACAACATGGCTCCTCTGAGAACCATCAGGGTCAAAACCCGCTCGGAGCCATGGATGAATTCGGACATACTGACTGCAATGAAAGCCAGAGACAACAAATGCTCTGAACTTCTTAAATGCAAGTCCAAGCTAGCTAAGCGCTTCGACAGTGATCTCCAAACCAAACTGTGCATCCTTAAAACCCAATGTAACAAGCTAAGAAACGGTGTAATTGCCATGACCAAATCAGCCAAAAGTAACTTTATCAATGATAAAGCCGAGGAAATCAAAAACAATCCTCGGGAGCTCTGGAAGCTACTAAACAACCAACTAGGCTGTGGTCAGAAACTTAAAACCAGGTTTACTAACATAAACATCAAATCAAATAACACCCTCATCACTGACAAGGTTGATGTAGCCAATCACTTGAACATCTTCTTTACAAACATTGCAACAATGCTGGTTAACAAACTGCCCTCCCACTCTGGGCGTTTTGGTGTAGAGCACATCAAAGGCTTCTACAAAAACCTAGGTGTTTGTAAAGATGATTTTAAAATGACAATGGTAACAACTGAGGAGGTACTTAAGAAACTGAGTGCCCTCCAACCCCACAAGGCCACTGGCCATGACAATATTCCCTCCAAATTTCTCAGAGACTCAGCCATTTCCATAGCTCCAGTCATCACCCACATAGTTAACCTCTCCATCAAACAAGGACAGGTCCCCAGAGATTTTAAACTGGCCAAAGTAACCCCCCTGTACAAAAAAGGGAGCAAATTAGAACCCGGCAACTACCGCCCTATTTCTATTCTAAGCTCCATCTCGAAAGTGATGGAAAAAATAGTCTATGAACAGGTTGAAAAGTATCTTGCCACTAATAAATTGTTGTACGAGTTCCAATCTGGTTTCAGAACATCCCACTCCACTGACACATGCCTTCTCTATTTGAGCGACCACATCAAACACGAGGTGGATGCTGGAAAATACTGCGGCATGGTCATGCTGGACCTCCAAAAGGCTTTTGACACCGTGAACCACTCCATACTGGTTAACAAGCTTAAAGCTATTGGTTTTGATAGCACATCAGTGAGCTGGATGCAATCCTACCTGGAGGGGAGAGAACAGATGGTGGAAGTGAACGGAACACTGTCCCCCCCCCTCCCAGTGAGCTGTGGCGTCCCACAAGGAAGCATACTAGGGCCTTTACTGTTCCTAATATATGTAAACGACATGACTTCAGCTTGTGACTGCAACTTGTTCCTGTTCGCAGACGACTCAGCACTGCTGGTCTCGGACAGGAACAAACTGCAGGTTGAAAAGACCCTCAGCTCTGAACTCGGTAGAATCTGCACCTGGCTCGCTGATAACAAACTATCCTTACACCTGGGAAAAACTGAATCCATTCTCTTCGGATCAAATAGTAATCTCAAAAAGGCAGATGGCTTCTTGGTTAGAGTTGGTGATGATATTATCACACGGAAGGATCAAATTACCTACCTAGGTTCCATCCTGGAGGCCAATCTTTCCGGTGATAAGATGGCCACCAACGTAATCAAAAAAGTCAATCAAAGAACAAGATTCCTCTACAGGATCTCCTCACTGGTCGACAAAAACACCTTGAAGACCTTAACAGGAGCCCTTGTACAAGGTTTCTTTGACTATGCATCCACCTCCTGGTACCACAGCACCTCAAAGGCCCTTAAAACAAGGCTCCAGACCTCCCAAAACAAACTGGTCAGGCTCCTACTTGGCCTCACCCCCCGAACCCACCTCACCCCTGCCCACTTTGACAGGCTGGGATGGCTTAGGGTCGACGACAGAGTACAGCATCTTGCAATGGGTCTGGTCCACAAGATTAGATACACCACCAAGATACCCATGTACCTGTCTAAATACTTCCTTAATGTAAACGAAGTCCACACCCACAACACCAGAGGGAGTGCAACAAACCATGTACAACCCAGATTCGGCACAAACAAGGGACTAAATTCTTTTCGCTCCTATGCGACCAAAATGTGGAACGCCCTACCAACAGTCATTAAGACATGTGAATCCCTTGGCTCCTTCAAAACTGCTCTCAAAGGGCACCTACGGATGGCTGCAATTCGAAACTGGCCTCTGTAAAAGCTGAATTTGTATCTGGATTGTACTATGTTTTTGTATGGACGTGGTGTTGGGTGCCTGCACATATGCACACATGGCATCAACGCATGGTGTTGTGTGCAGGCGCCCTACACTCTGTCTTTGTACTATGGATTGTACTATGTTTTTGTATGGACGTGGTGTTGGGTGCCTGCACATATGCACACATGGCATCAACGCATGGTGTTGTGTGCAGGCGCCCTACACTCTGTCTTTCGTTTTCTTTTCTTTTATCCCCCTGTTCCCCTCACTGTATATATACTTTTTTTTTTTTTTTCCTTTTCGCTTCCTATATGATGAATTCCTGTTCTGTTCTTTAACTACATAGAAGTGTCTATTTGTTTGTCTCTAAATGTTTTGATGAATTGAACAATGTGGACCCTGTTGTAAACAAGTGTAAGGCTTAATTGGGTCGTCCACTCACAGTTAACAGTCTTTGTATTGAGTTTGTGCTTGAAATGTACTGTAATTCTGCAAACTGTTAATAAAGATTTCAATCAATCAATCAAAGGGGGAGAAGGTTTTTCGGCTGTGATCCTGCTTCACATGCTGGTATTTAAATGCAAGCGTGCAGCAAGGGTTCGTTTTGATAAACTGTTTGTACAGTACCTGTGTCCATGGTGTCTTCAGTCTTGTTTTTGCTGACACTGGCATATTTTTTTCCAGTCCTTCATTTTTATTGCAATGTTAAAAACTTTAGGACCAGGTTCTGTAGCTCTAAGCGCCTCCTCTTCCTCATTATCACCAGGCTTTTCTTTCTCTCCCTCCTCATCATCATCTTCAGAGGGTTTTTCTCTCTCTCCCTCCTCTTCCTCTTCCCCATCTTCATCAGAGGGCTTTTCTTCCTCCTCTCCCTCATCATATCTGTTTGTATAGAGTGAAAGATATCAGAGTGAAATATGGTCATGAGGGTATAGAACTAACTAACTAACTATTTGTGTACTGCATGTTTTGTGCATTTGTGTACAGTATGCTTTTCTGTATTTTGTTTTTTATGGGTCTCTCTTGAAAATGAGATGCTGCATCTCAAGGGGCTGTCCCTTCAATAACAATCTGAAATCATCATCTTCATCATAGGGGCTTTTCTTCCTCCTCTCCCTCATCATCATCTTCATCAGAGGGCTTTTCTTCATCAGAGTGCTTTTCTTCATCTTCATCATGCTTTTCTCTCTCTACCTCCTCTAGGACATCATCATCAGGATTTTCTCTCTGCTCCTTTAGGACATCACCAGCTTCGTCCCAGAGAGATAGGTTTGGTTTCCCTTTCTTTTTTCCCATGATCTGTAAAATAAATAATCCATGTCCAAAATAAATAAAGACTTTTGATAGATTAAAAATAAAACAGTGAAAATAGCACATCTACAAGGTCACAACCAAAGAAATGACGACGATGCAACAAGCCACCAGGACCTTTTGGTGTTATCCTTTTTAGCCTTAATGTGTTACTGTTCCACATGCTGTTTACATTTCTGTCTAATTATCAATCAAACAAGCAATCACAATGTGAAGTGTTGTGAGCTTTTTGAAATATTTCTACAATTGAAGTGGACTCCAAAGTACAATATTTCACTTTGAAATGTAGTGGAGTGTATCCACAAATTACAAATAACCATGTAAAGTACAGAATCCCACAAAATACTTCAAAGATGCGTGGGGTCATTTTAACGTCTACTCGGGGTTTATGTGAACACCCCAGACAGTTTTTAAGTTCCTTGATTCTGTATTTAGATAATAGATTCATGTTACCTTCTGCCTTCCTATACAAACCCATTGCAAAGTCAAACTCAATTTATACATGCTAGATTTATCAAAAACACATCTCCTTGATTATGGTGACTGATGTGTCCTAATATGTCAGGGTGTAGTGTAATGAATACAATTTATTTTAACTTATCTTTTCCCCACCAAAAAGTATAAAAAATAAATTAAAAAAGTAGGCCTGTAAGAAATAATGCCCCCCTCACGCAATGGAAGGTTAGTATCAGTAACCAGATTTAAATTAATCTTAATGGTTAAAATGGAGTTTGAAGATAAAATGACACCAAACATGTTTTAAAGTGAAATATCCCTGTACTCAAGTAAATGTACAGTAGGTTTACATTCCACCACTGGAGGAACAATAATACATCTGAAAACCTAGTCAGCAATATGAACAGCACATGTGGAATAATGAATACAATGGTGTCTGTGGTGCTGATTCACCGATTTTGCATGCAGCCGTTTTCAGCCTTTCTATTAATGTAACATTGATTAATGTAAAACAACAGTACCAACGCGGGTAGCCTACCAACTACCAACATGTACCAAACGGAAGACGTGTGACACACTTAAAAATAACTACCCATAGTCTTTCTTTGAGCAGTGGAATCTATGGTAAATAGATATTAACAAAAGCATTACACTTGTTTTGCAAACTGTCAATCAATCAATCAATCAATCAATCAAGCCTGGCAACAAGTATACATTTCTAAGGAGCTTTACTTAATTTCAAGTGACAAAAAAAATGCCCAGAATCACAGCCTATACATTAAATACATTCAATGATTATCTCAGTACAATACATCTGAAAACATATTTACGAGTTTAATTTATTAATAGTTGTGTAGCGTGGGTTAGCGCATTTCCGACCAACTAGTGATGACCAGCTCATCTCTTCACACTGTGAATCTGACATCACTGAAGACAGTGATGAGTGGGATGAGACCATGGATGACCAGTCAAGTTTAAACACACTGAAATCACACAATAAACAACACATGGGAGGAAATAGTTTGTCTTTGAGTAACAAGCTGACCTCAATTCACCAAAACAAAGGCACTCCATGAGTAGTCAAATAGGTAAGAAATGTTTTAGTTGTGCAGATTGTGGTAAAATGTTTAATCACAAGGGAACTCTGAAGAGGCACACAATGATTCATTCAGGGGAAAAGCCCTTTACATGTACAGTTTGTGGCAAGGGCTTTAGTCAGAATGGGGAATTAAAAGTACACATGAGGACTCATACAGGGGAAAAGCCCTTTATGTGTAAAGTTTGTGGCAAGGTCTGTAGTCAGAATGGGGAATTAAAAGTACACATGAGGACTCATACAGGGGAAATACCCTTTACGTGTACAGTTTGTGGCAAGGGCTGTAGTCAAAAGTGTAATCTAAAAACACACATGAAGACGTGTCATAAAGAGGAAAAGGCTGTTACATGATGAGTGTTTTTTCTTCTTCTTCAAATAAGGCATTATGTTGACACTTATGTCAAGTATTCAGTTTAGTCTAGCTATATACATTAAACATGATGGACTATACATCAATTATTTTAATCAATTTTCAACTTGCATAATGACCTGCTGATATTGATATAACAATATGAGAAGCAGTGTTTGCCCACATTATTCAGCAATTAAAATGTCACATTAATTAATATTCACAGACTAGTGGTGCAATTGTAACTTGGCTCTGTGTTGACATGTGTCGTTTGGACTAACATATCATCATAGTGTATTTCAATGACGTTGATTATGTGTTTAGATTATCTGTATTATGTTGTCTTCATAGAATTGTAAGAGAAAATATTTACTCTGCAAAAAACACTGTCCGTAAAACCTATTTTTCAAATAAAGGGTTGACAGCTACACATTCTTTGTGTGTTCATTACAGAAGGCTTATCACAACACACTTTCAACTTGTACTGTGTACAATACAGTGACAAGAACTGCTTAATTTTACATCCTGCATGCCAAACTATTACTATAAGGAACATGATAGGAGTATTAATTAAATTAAAAAGTCTACACGTATTTTACTTGAACTTTCTACATTGAACATGACAGGAGTAAATCTTAATGTTACAGAGTGCATACTGTCCATTGTACTTAACTGTGACTACATGTAGATCTAGCGTATAATGAGAAATGCTTCATTTTCTAACAATTGTGTGCAAGGATGGTGACACATCCCTTAGTCATACTGTGATGATGGTTAAAACTATGAGAAAATAATAGTAGTTGTGGACGTGAGTTGATATGTTATCTGACAATTATTTTTACTGTAGCCTACAATACCAGTGCATTATTATTTCTAGTCGTAGGATACGGGAATTCCACCTTTATCTACCTTGTTAGAAGACATGGGTTGTGAATGTTGTGGAATGTTTAGGAGCATGTCTGTACCATTGTTAATGGACAGGTGATAATGGGTTAGGGTGTGTAACCCTATTGCTGAATGGACCGACCAACAGATTTGCATGTGATCCTTTGAATATGATAAGTAGAGAGGATATAGCCTACTCCTACAGTAGGCTATAGTGTGAAGAGAAGAGAAGCCTGTTGATTGTACTTCACTGTTACCGCCGCCTCGCCAGAGTGGCCTCGGGCCGGGAGACAGTGCTTGGCCCCGAAGGAGGATTTATGTTAGACATTCTTTCTGTTGTCTAAATAAAAAAAAGACTCCTATCTCACTCGCAGATATCGTCGAGGGACCTTTTGACGCCACTGTGTGGCCAACGGACCCATTCCCAACGGCCCCATTCCCTGGACTGTTATGATTTCCCTTCATAAATAAAAGAGGCTGCGCACCTCAATCGTGAAACTTCTCCACTGTCTCCGTCTCCCACTTCAGTCTGTCACAATACATACGTTACCTGTTATCCAACCGATATTGAAACATATCGTAATTACGTCACCATTGACAGCCAGTTATAGCCCAACTTTAGTATTTAATTTCAATGTTTCAAAGAGAGGCTGAGATTTGAAAGTTCGTAGCGGTCGACAGTACTTGCACGTGCAAGTAGGCACTCGACAGAGTGCAGTTCTAGTTTAAAGATGCGATACCAGTGGTGCTAAAAAGGGGTAAGGTCGACTCCAGAGGTCATTGACCAGGAAGTCCACAGCAGGGCTCGACGCTTAGCATTTTTCCAAGTAGCACGTGTGAAAAATCTAGTAGCACACAAATTATTTTAGGAGCACGATGATAAATTATGTGTTTTTGAGGGGCACTAGCCTCTCCTACATACATGTCCGGTATGCTGTTAGCTTGTTGCTAACGCACGCTAACGGGACACCGTTAGCAACAAGTCTCTCTCTCTCAGACGTTCTCTACGTCTCTCTCTCTCTCTCTCTCTCGCGCGCGCGTTAGAGAGAGACACTCTCTCTAACACGTCTGTCTCTCTCTCTCTCTCTCTCTCTCTCTCTCTCCCTCCCGTTGAAGCACTGCAGTGTTGCACTGTTCTGATTTGATATTACCGGTATATGAAATAGCCTATCATACATTTTATTTTTATGTTATTATTTGCATCTGAACTTGTCAGTAGCCTAACTGTAGGCCTTTACCACAGTACTGTGGTAGTCTATCTCAGTTGAAGTTATATGCCGGTATATTGAATGTGACCAGATTTGACTGAGGGACTGCCATTGTATTTTTATTTGTTTCATGTCATATGAAAGCAGGGAATCATATAGCTTCAAATGACATAACAGGGAATCATATAGCTTCAAATGACATAGCAGGGAATCATATAGCTTCAAATGACATTGGTTATTCAAGTTAAATTGATGTGTTGATGTTATTATGGTATTTACCATAGGCAATATGCCAATAATGGAAAAACAGTTAAAATGACCATTGAGCACCTGCAACTGCACTGTTCAATATTTCACGAGGACTTGGTTTCAATAGGCTATGAGCCCAATACATTTTACTGTGTTCTAACTGACCCAAAATGTGATTTGTTCATTATCATCAGTTTGAAAATTAGAAATAAAATTCCTCCTTCTTATAGCTGCCTCCTTCCAATAAAAGCCCGGTATCGGGATCGGTTGAGACAAATAATAGCCCGGGTTCCTAAAAGAGGATTTACGGTATCTTGACAGATTGCCAAGCAGTAGGCCTACCCCACTCCAAAGTGGAAAAATCCCCAGGTAATTATGAAACAGCATGTCGAGAAGTTCTGGACATGAGTAGATGTTCTCCACACCAGTGCCTTCCTCCATCAGGATGTCAGACTGTGCCTTGTGACGAACGGCCAAAAAGTCGGCTGTGAATGGAGATTGCCCCATCACAGTTGAAGTTTGAGTTGTTTGGAGGCATTCCTCGTTCCTGGTTTGTTGAACATCCTCAAATTCCTTGACAGACATTATGAGCAGGTCCAGGGTGTGCTTGGCGTTTGTGACCAGAGGGCTTTCCTCTCGCGATGTGAACAGTACACACATATGCTGAAATATGCCAAGTGCTTCTGCCATGCTGGTGCAGTTGAGAAGTGCAGCAAAGCAAAACGTGGCATATTCTCTGAGGCCTTTGTCCTTGGGTTTTTTTGGCAAATCCATTGGAGACTGCTTTCAGGATGTGGGCTGAACAGAGATGCAGCACTGTGAAGGCGAGAAGCTCTGACTTGCTCATCTGTTTTTGCATTGCAGTGTGGGCTCTAATTAAATATGTAGGAATACTCTCCTTATTGAAATTAAGCTGACTCTGTGTGAGGTACATTTGGATACCTTTCTGACTGTTTCCATCAAGCAAAATGATAGGGTTGGTATGGAGTGCTCATTGGACAGCAGCTCAGAGATGGGGAGAGGTGGTTTGTCCTTTCCACTTCCTGGCAGTACAAGGTCATAGTAGAGGACTCTTTTGGGTTGGTTTGGTATTTTGGATATAACCCCTACTAAAATCTCTACTAAATCTCTACTAAAATCCGAAGACCAGCGTCCATGTACATATGGACTCCGAATGGGTCCACCTGCAGGTGCTGGATGTAACCCCCATTTGTGATTTTGTTACTTATACCCAACTCCATCATGGTGTGCTGGATGTTCTGTTCGGCTCCAGCATGATATCATCATGGAATCGTGTGCTTTTCTTCACTTCAAAGGAGATCTTCTTTACACATTATTTGGTAAGACTCCTGGTGATATTTCCTGCGATCAGCTCTAATTTTGGCGTTTCCCCCAGCAGCTGATAATGGATGTTGCTCACTCCTTTTTTAACAGATCTGGCAATTTGTCCCCTTCTTCTGTAGCTTGCTTGCCGAAATTTCTGTTATTTTTTTGCTATGGGTGACATCTCCGTACCGGACCACTTTGATGGTTATTTATTTTTGTGTGTTTTGAGGTATTTGTCTTACTGTACTGTGCTTTGCATGTTTTAAATGTACACACCGCACAAGCACGTAGGAAGGGATTACGGACGCATGCTTTAATTCAACATGGAGTTTACACCAAGAAGAGATGGAACGATACGGAAACGAAGCAGAGGAGTTTGAGTTTCACAGCGACTATTTCCTCCTAAATGGTTTGGAATGCAAACACATTTCTTTTGGGTCGGCGGCGATTCATGGCCTGTTAACAGCGAACCCGAATCGCAAGTACAAGCCCCCGACTGGCAAAATGGATCGCAGAACTGTGATTATTTTATGCCTGTTGCTATCGGGAGACATTCATTTCAATCCTGGACCGGTTACACGATCACAAGCGGTCTCACAAGCGAGACTGCTCCTACAGCAAGAGGTACTTCCGCAAGCCACAGCCGTTTCCATCGCAACGCGCCACGGCTTCCAGAGCGCCGCCTCCATGGACTTGACCACGGACGCAACTCCAAGATCAGCCTGGGGCTCTCCAGCCTCTCCCCCACAGCATACAACCAACGCCAGCGGACCCCCTTATTTCACCGCGGGCGTTATGTTTGCTGAAACCAACCCGGCTGTGATCGAAACCGAGGAACACCCCCCCCTCCCCCACACCCCCAGTCAATCCAGGACTACTGAGGACAATGGCATTGACATGTGCAGGACATGTCCTGACATGCACAGTCAATCCAGGACTACTGAGGACAATGGCATTGACATTCCACCGCCCAGGACATGTCCTGACATGCACAGTCAATCCAGGACATGTCCTGACATGCACAGTCAATCCAGGACTACTGAGGACAATGGCATTGACATTCCACCGCCCCTCCCCACTCACACCTCAGCCACGGAAATTCCACCGCCCATCCACATTCACACCTCAGACTATTTCAACACCGACGAAATTAACACAATCGTCGAAA
Organism: Protomyctophum bolini; assembly: GCF_963924005.1. Lineage (NCBI taxonomy): Eukaryota > Metazoa > Chordata > Actinopteri > Myctophiformes > Myctophidae > Protomyctophum > Protomyctophum bolini. Next base: position 3,027,244 of record NC_137871.1, read on the forward strand.
CCAACGGCCTTCATCTGTTTCATTTGAATGTGAATAGCCTCAGTCGCAAACTGGCAGAGATCAGACATCTATTTCAAAACGGTAAGGCAAACATCCTGTGTTTTTCTGAAACTAAGCTTGATGAGTCCACTAAGGACCCAGAGATAGAAATAGAAAACTATACTGTCATTAGGAACGACAGAAACAGGCATGGTGGTGGCGTGTGCATGTATATTCACAAAGACACTGAATATGTTACTCGTACTGAATTACAGCATGATGAAATTGAAACTGTGTGGGTTGAATTAATTTTCAAAAATGCTAAATCAGTACTAGTTGGCACCGTCTATAGACCGCCTGATCAGCACGGGTTCTATGATATTCTTGAGGGGTGCTTAGCTGGGGAGGAATCTGTAGAGAAAATCCTGATTGGCGACTGGAATACGGACATGCATCGTAAGGAAGTGCCTGTGTTTAAATCGTTTAGTCGGCTCTGTGATCTGCATGGTTTCAGCCAGCTAATTACCCAACCCACAAGAGTGTGTGATTCTACTCAAACTGTCATTGATCTCATTCTGACCTCGGACAAATCCAGAATCTCCAAGAAAGGGGTTATTGTATGTGGGCTCAGTGATCATTTTATGATTTTCTGTACCCGCAAAATACAGAAACTAAAATTTGACTGTCACAAAACAGTCATATCTAGGGACCTCAAAACCTACTCTAGTGAGGCCTTTAACCTAGAACTGGAGAGACTGGATTGGTCCGATGTGCTCAGGAGCTCACTAGTCGAAGAAGCATGGCTTGGCTTTAAAACCAAATTTACAACAGTACTAAACAACATGGCTCCTCTGAGAACCATCAGGGTCAAAACCCGCTCGGAGCCATGGATGAATTCGGACATACTGACTGCAATGAAAGCCAGAGACAACAAATGCTCTGAACTTCTTAAATGCAAGTCCAAGCTAGCTAAGCGCTTCGACAGTGATCTCCAAACCAAACTGTGCATCCTTAAAACCCAATGTAACAAGCTAAGAAACGGTGTAATTGCCATGACCAAATCAGCCAAAAGTAACTTTATCAATGATAAAGCCGAGGAAATCAAAAACAATCCTCGGGAGCTCTGGAAGCTACTAAACAACCAACTAGGCTGTGGTCAGAAACTTAAAACCAGGTTTACTAACATAAACATCAAATCAAATAACACCCTCATCACTGACAAGGTTGATGTAGCCAATCACTTGAACATCTTCTTTACAAACATTGCAACAATGCTGGTTAACAAACTGCCCTCCCACTCTGGGCGTTTTGGTGTAGAGCACATCAAAGGCTTCTACAAAAACCTAGGTGTTTGTAAAGATGATTTTAAAATGACAATGGTAACAACTGAGGAGGTACTTAAGAAACTGAGTGCCCTCCAACCCCACAAGGCCACTGGCCATGACAATATTCCCTCCAAATTTCTCAGAGACTCAGCCATTTCCATAGCTCCAGTCATCACCCACATAGTTAACCTCTCCATCAAACAAGGACAGGTCCCCAGAGATTTTAAACTGGCCAAAGTAACCCCCCTGTACAAAAAAGGGAGCAAATTAGAACCCGGCAACTACCGCCCTATTTCTATTCTAAGCTCCATCTCGAAAGTGATGGAAAAAATAGTCTATGAACAGGTTGAAAAGTATCTTGCCACTAATAAATTGTTGTACGAGTTCCAATCTGGTTTCAGAACATCCCACTCCACTGACACATGCCTTCTCTATTTGAGCGACCACATCAAACACGAGGTGGATGCTGGAAAATACTGCGGCATGGTCATGCTGGACCTCCAAAAGGCTTTTGACACCGTGAACCACTCCATACTGGTTAACAAGCTTAAAGCTATTGGTTTTGATAGCACATCAGTGAGCTGGATGCAATCCTACCTGGAGGGGAGAGAACAGATGGTGGAAGTGAACGGAACACTGTCCCCCCCCCTCCCAGTGAGCTGTGGCGTCCCACAAGGAAGCATACTAGGGCCTTTACTGTTCCTAATATATGTAAACGACATGACTTCAGCTTGTGACTGCAACTTGTTCCTGTTCGCAGACGACTCAGCACTGCTGGTCTCGGACAGGAACAAACTGCAGGTTGAAAAGACCCTCAGCTCTGAACTCGGTAGAATCTGCACCTGGCTCGCTGATAACAAACTATCCTTACACCTGGGAAAAACTGAATCCATTCTCTTCGGATCAAATAGTAATCTCAAAAAGGCAGATGGCTTCTTGGTTAGAGTTGGTGATGATATTATCACACGGAAGGATCAAATTACCTACCTAGGTTCCATCCTGGAGGCCAATCTTTCCGGTGATAAGATGGCCACCAACGTAATCAAAAAAGTCAATCAAAGAACAAGATTCCTCTACAGGATCTCCTCACTGGTCGACAAAAACACCTTGAAGACCTTAACAGGAGCCCTTGTACAAGGTTTCTTTGACTATGCATCCACCTCCTGGTACCACAGCACCTCAAAGGCCCTTAAAACAAGGCTCCAGACCTCCCAAAACAAACTGGTCAGGCTCCTACTTGGCCTCACCCCCCGAACCCACCTCACCCCTGCCCACTTTGACAGGCTGGGATGGCTTAGGGTCGACGACAGAGTACAGCATCTTGCAATGGGTCTGGTCCACAAGATTAGATACACCACCAAGATACCCATGTACCTGTCTAAATACTTCCTTAATGTAAACGAAGTCCACACCCACAACACCAGAGGGAGTGCAACAAACCATGTACAACCCAGATTCGGCACAAACAAGGGACTAAATTCTTTTCGCTCCTATGCGACCAAAATGTGGAACGCCCTACCAACAGTCATTAAGACATGTGAATCCCTTGGCTCCTTCAAAACTGCTCTCAAAGGGCACCTACGGATGGCTGCAATTCGAAACTGGCCTCTGTAAAAGCTGAATTTGTATCTGGATTGTACTATGTTTTTGTATGGACGTGGTGTTGGGTGCCTGCACATATGCACACATGGCATCAACGCATGGTGTTGTGTGCAGGCGCCCTACACTCTGTCTTTGTACTATGGATTGTACTATGTTTTTGTATGGACGTGGTGTTGGGTGCCTGCACATATGCACACATGGCATCAACGCATGGTGTTGTGTGCAGGCGCCCTACACTCTGTCTTTCGTTTTCTTTTCTTTTATCCCCCTGTTCCCCTCACTGTATATATACTTTTTTTTTTTTTTTCCTTTTCGCTTCCTATATGATGAATTCCTGTTCTGTTCTTTAACTACATAGAAGTGTCTATTTGTTTGTCTCTAAATGTTTTGATGAATTGAACAATGTGGACCCTGTTGTAAACAAGTGTAAGGCTTAATTGGGTCGTCCACTCACAGTTAACAGTCTTTGTATTGAGTTTGTGCTTGAAATGTACTGTAATTCTGCAAACTGTTAATAAAGATTTCAATCAATCAATCAAAGGGGGAGAAGGTTTTTCGGCTGTGATCCTGCTTCACATGCTGGTATTTAAATGCAAGCGTGCAGCAAGGGTTCGTTTTGATAAACTGTTTGTACAGTACCTGTGTCCATGGTGTCTTCAGTCTTGTTTTTGCTGACACTGGCATATTTTTTTCCAGTCCTTCATTTTTATTGCAATGTTAAAAACTTTAGGACCAGGTTCTGTAGCTCTAAGCGCCTCCTCTTCCTCATTATCACCAGGCTTTTCTTTCTCTCCCTCCTCATCATCATCTTCAGAGGGTTTTTCTCTCTCTCCCTCCTCTTCCTCTTCCCCATCTTCATCAGAGGGCTTTTCTTCCTCCTCTCCCTCATCATATCTGTTTGTATAGAGTGAAAGATATCAGAGTGAAATATGGTCATGAGGGTATAGAACTAACTAACTAACTATTTGTGTACTGCATGTTTTGTGCATTTGTGTACAGTATGCTTTTCTGTATTTTGTTTTTTATGGGTCTCTCTTGAAAATGAGATGCTGCATCTCAAGGGGCTGTCCCTTCAATAACAATCTGAAATCATCATCTTCATCATAGGGGCTTTTCTTCCTCCTCTCCCTCATCATCATCTTCATCAGAGGGCTTTTCTTCATCAGAGTGCTTTTCTTCATCTTCATCATGCTTTTCTCTCTCTACCTCCTCTAGGACATCATCATCAGGATTTTCTCTCTGCTCCTTTAGGACATCACCAGCTTCGTCCCAGAGAGATAGGTTTGGTTTCCCTTTCTTTTTTCCCATGATCTGTAAAATAAATAATCCATGTCCAAAATAAATAAAGACTTTTGATAGATTAAAAATAAAACAGTGAAAATAGCACATCTACAAGGTCACAACCAAAGAAATGACGACGATGCAACAAGCCACCAGGACCTTTTGGTGTTATCCTTTTTAGCCTTAATGTGTTACTGTTCCACATGCTGTTTACATTTCTGTCTAATTATCAATCAAACAAGCAATCACAATGTGAAGTGTTGTGAGCTTTTTGAAATATTTCTACAATTGAAGTGGACTCCAAAGTACAATATTTCACTTTGAAATGTAGTGGAGTGTATCCACAAATTACAAATAACCATGTAAAGTACAGAATCCCACAAAATACTTCAAAGATGCGTGGGGTCATTTTAACGTCTACTCGGGGTTTATGTGAACACCCCAGACAGTTTTTAAGTTCCTTGATTCTGTATTTAGATAATAGATTCATGTTACCTTCTGCCTTCCTATACAAACCCATTGCAAAGTCAAACTCAATTTATACATGCTAGATTTATCAAAAACACATCTCCTTGATTATGGTGACTGATGTGTCCTAATATGTCAGGGTGTAGTGTAATGAATACAATTTATTTTAACTTATCTTTTCCCCACCAAAAAGTATAAAAAATAAATTAAAAAAGTAGGCCTGTAAGAAATAATGCCCCCCTCACGCAATGGAAGGTTAGTATCAGTAACCAGATTTAAATTAATCTTAATGGTTAAAATGGAGTTTGAAGATAAAATGACACCAAACATGTTTTAAAGTGAAATATCCCTGTACTCAAGTAAATGTACAGTAGGTTTACATTCCACCACTGGAGGAACAATAATACATCTGAAAACCTAGTCAGCAATATGAACAGCACATGTGGAATAATGAATACAATGGTGTCTGTGGTGCTGATTCACCGATTTTGCATGCAGCCGTTTTCAGCCTTTCTATTAATGTAACATTGATTAATGTAAAACAACAGTACCAACGCGGGTAGCCTACCAACTACCAACATGTACCAAACGGAAGACGTGTGACACACTTAAAAATAACTACCCATAGTCTTTCTTTGAGCAGTGGAATCTATGGTAAATAGATATTAACAAAAGCATTACACTTGTTTTGCAAACTGTCAATCAATCAATCAATCAATCAATCAAGCCTGGCAACAAGTATACATTTCTAAGGAGCTTTACTTAATTTCAAGTGACAAAAAAAATGCCCAGAATCACAGCCTATACATTAAATACATTCAATGATTATCTCAGTACAATACATCTGAAAACATATTTACGAGTTTAATTTATTAATAGTTGTGTAGCGTGGGTTAGCGCATTTCCGACCAACTAGTGATGACCAGCTCATCTCTTCACACTGTGAATCTGACATCACTGAAGACAGTGATGAGTGGGATGAGACCATGGATGACCAGTCAAGTTTAAACACACTGAAATCACACAATAAACAACACATGGGAGGAAATAGTTTGTCTTTGAGTAACAAGCTGACCTCAATTCACCAAAACAAAGGCACTCCATGAGTAGTCAAATAGGTAAGAAATGTTTTAGTTGTGCAGATTGTGGTAAAATGTTTAATCACAAGGGAACTCTGAAGAGGCACACAATGATTCATTCAGGGGAAAAGCCCTTTACATGTACAGTTTGTGGCAAGGGCTTTAGTCAGAATGGGGAATTAAAAGTACACATGAGGACTCATACAGGGGAAAAGCCCTTTATGTGTAAAGTTTGTGGCAAGGTCTGTAGTCAGAATGGGGAATTAAAAGTACACATGAGGACTCATACAGGGGAAATACCCTTTACGTGTACAGTTTGTGGCAAGGGCTGTAGTCAAAAGTGTAATCTAAAAACACACATGAAGACGTGTCATAAAGAGGAAAAGGCTGTTACATGATGAGTGTTTTTTCTTCTTCTTCAAATAAGGCATTATGTTGACACTTATGTCAAGTATTCAGTTTAGTCTAGCTATATACATTAAACATGATGGACTATACATCAATTATTTTAATCAATTTTCAACTTGCATAATGACCTGCTGATATTGATATAACAATATGAGAAGCAGTGTTTGCCCACATTATTCAGCAATTAAAATGTCACATTAATTAATATTCACAGACTAGTGGTGCAATTGTAACTTGGCTCTGTGTTGACATGTGTCGTTTGGACTAACATATCATCATAGTGTATTTCAATGACGTTGATTATGTGTTTAGATTATCTGTATTATGTTGTCTTCATAGAATTGTAAGAGAAAATATTTACTCTGCAAAAAACACTGTCCGTAAAACCTATTTTTCAAATAAAGGGTTGACAGCTACACATTCTTTGTGTGTTCATTACAGAAGGCTTATCACAACACACTTTCAACTTGTACTGTGTACAATACAGTGACAAGAACTGCTTAATTTTACATCCTGCATGCCAAACTATTACTATAAGGAACATGATAGGAGTATTAATTAAATTAAAAAGTCTACACGTATTTTACTTGAACTTTCTACATTGAACATGACAGGAGTAAATCTTAATGTTACAGAGTGCATACTGTCCATTGTACTTAACTGTGACTACATGTAGATCTAGCGTATAATGAGAAATGCTTCATTTTCTAACAATTGTGTGCAAGGATGGTGACACATCCCTTAGTCATACTGTGATGATGGTTAAAACTATGAGAAAATAATAGTAGTTGTGGACGTGAGTTGATATGTTATCTGACAATTATTTTTACTGTAGCCTACAATACCAGTGCATTATTATTTCTAGTCGTAGGATACGGGAATTCCACCTTTATCTACCTTGTTAGAAGACATGGGTTGTGAATGTTGTGGAATGTTTAGGAGCATGTCTGTACCATTGTTAATGGACAGGTGATAATGGGTTAGGGTGTGTAACCCTATTGCTGAATGGACCGACCAACAGATTTGCATGTGATCCTTTGAATATGATAAGTAGAGAGGATATAGCCTACTCCTACAGTAGGCTATAGTGTGAAGAGAAGAGAAGCCTGTTGATTGTACTTCACTGTTACCGCCGCCTCGCCAGAGTGGCCTCGGGCCGGGAGACAGTGCTTGGCCCCGAAGGAGGATTTATGTTAGACATTCTTTCTGTTGTCTAAATAAAAAAAAGACTCCTATCTCACTCGCAGATATCGTCGAGGGACCTTTTGACGCCACTGTGTGGCCAACGGACCCATTCCCAACGGCCCCATTCCCTGGACTGTTATGATTTCCCTTCATAAATAAAAGAGGCTGCGCACCTCAATCGTGAAACTTCTCCACTGTCTCCGTCTCCCACTTCAGTCTGTCACAATACATACGTTACCTGTTATCCAACCGATATTGAAACATATCGTAATTACGTCACCATTGACAGCCAGTTATAGCCCAACTTTAGTATTTAATTTCAATGTTTCAAAGAGAGGCTGAGATTTGAAAGTTCGTAGCGGTCGACAGTACTTGCACGTGCAAGTAGGCACTCGACAGAGTGCAGTTCTAGTTTAAAGATGCGATACCAGTGGTGCTAAAAAGGGGTAAGGTCGACTCCAGAGGTCATTGACCAGGAAGTCCACAGCAGGGCTCGACGCTTAGCATTTTTCCAAGTAGCACGTGTGAAAAATCTAGTAGCACACAAATTATTTTAGGAGCACGATGATAAATTATGTGTTTTTGAGGGGCACTAGCCTCTCCTACATACATGTCCCCACACATCTCAAAATGAGCCATAGACAATCGACAGAGAAATTACGTCAAAATTCAGCTAAATATGACATAATGATATGATATAAATTAAACATCAAAACATTAAACGCCATTGAAATTGAAGGTCATATGTTGTAATTGTATGTCAAATGTAAACGAGCAAATCAGCTAACCAATCACATGCAACAGGCATTCTGATTGGCCAGTATGAGATGATTTCTGATGTATGATGACATGAGCGCCCCTCACTTCACATTTGTGATTTTTCTTTAATGAAGTGATATGAGGTAGGGTTAATGTCAAAATATTATATCTAATGCTGTCAAAGTAAGTAAGAGTAACATTTCACAAAAGTTTTGCTTGTGTCGTACGTTCCAGTCCAAAAAAGCGCTTGGGAAACCTGTGCAATTCATCCATCCAGACCAAAAGCAAAACCCCCACTGTTCATTTTGCATCGCATTGTAAACAGCTGTGCCTCGTTATAAGTTATAACCACACACGTTTCTAACTCTAGTTCTATCCAGAGTTCCAGACTATCCACAGTCCTGAGTCCCATCTCCCAGTCACGGAGCTGGGACTGACACACACAGAGACGAGACGACGAGCAGCAGCAACAGACCAGCTAGCTAGAAGCCAGAGGTGTTGCCAGTATAACTCTATGGTAGAAACAAGCCACCTAGGTCTATACAAAATAAGACAAAAAGAAGCAACACAGGTCGTTTCTGGCTAGTGTTGCCAAATAAGCGATTAGTATGTAATTTAATTTAAAAATGATTGTGGGATTATTTTTGTAGATTGAAAACATATTGCCAGGAAGGGCTGAATCCACTTTTAAAGGTTAAAAGGGCCGGCCGCTGGTTAAAAGGGTCGGCCGGTGGTTAAAAGGGCCGGCCGGTGGTTAAAAGGGCCGGCCGGTGGTTAAAAGGGCCGGCCGGTGATTAAAAGGGCCGGCCGGTGGTTAAAAGGGCCGGCCGGTCGTTTAAAGGGTTGGCCGGCCGGAATATATATATATATAATATATATATATTTAATAATATATATATATTTTTTTAATTTAAAGTTAATTTTATTTATTTATTTATTCTTTTTGGGGGGGGGGGGGGGACCCCCAGGAACCCCCAAATGGTAACTCAATCATTTCTCAACCGTTTTGGATGGGGGTCCCCGGGGGCCCCCCAACCTTGAGACCCCCAAAGACGCCCCCGGGGACCCCCAGGGACCCCCAAATGGTAACTGTCATTTCTCAACCGTTTTGGATGGGGGTGGTCTCATTTGAATCGTGTCGCATCCCCGGGGGAGTCTTTGGGGGTCTCAAGGTTGGGGGGCCCCCAGGGACCCCCAAATGGTAACTGTCATTTCTCAACCGTTTTGGATGGGGGTGGTCTCATTTGAATCGTGTCGCGTCCCCGGGGGAGTCTTTGGGGGTCTCAAGGTTGGGGGACCCCCAGGGACCCCCAAATGGTAACTGTCATTTCTCAACCGTTTTGGATGGGGGTGGTCTCATTTGAATCGTGTCGCGTCCCCGGGGGAGTCTTTGGGGGTCTCAAGGTTGGGGGGCCCCCAGGGACCCCCAAATGGTAACTGTCATTTCTCAACCGTTTTGGACGGGGGTGGTCTCATTTGAATCGTGTCGCGTCCCCGGGGGAGTCTTTGGGGGTCTCAAGGTTGGGGGGCCCTCCGGGGACCCCCAAATGGTAACTATGTCATTTCTCTACCGTTTTGGATGGGGGTGGTCTCATTTGAATCGTGTCGCCCCCCGGGGGCGTCTTTGGGGGTCTCAAGGTCTCAGGGACCCCCAAATTGTAACTCTGTCATTTATCTACTTTTTTGGACGTGGGGGTTAGCTTGTTGCACTTACTCACTCATAATTTTCATTGTAATGGATTTATTGACATTCAATTCAAATTGTCATTTATTTAATCATGATGCATTTAATTTGTATAACAGCATTTTAAAAATCAAATCCTCTTAAAGTTAGACTAAAATTAAAGTTAGACATTTAGTTAGACTAAATGTCAAGGCAAAATTGTGTTAATATTTATTCATATATTTTCTATGATGAATTATACAGTTATTATTATTATTAATTATACAGGGCGCATCGGACGTTGTGATTTTTCAGGGAGGCCGCCAACTCGTGACAGGGAGTCCTAAAAATTGCTGAAATGTTTTGAAAAAATGTGGATTATTTTTTGAAACATTATTTTTTTCAAATATGACAAGATGTTTCACTTGTGCTGTGTGCTTCATTATGTAAAATGTGTTTGAAATGAAATGTAATGTGACATGTTTTGAATTACATTGCGTTCAAGAAA
>NC_137871.1:3040000-3145000 GCF_963924005.1 Protomyctophum bolini
CGTATAATAAACCGCCATACGACGTATTAATTAATAGTTGCGACTTACGTCGTCCGCCTTATGGTGCCGTACACTCACAGTTAACAGTTGTATTGAGTTGTACTTGAAATGTACTGTAGAGACCACTTCCGGGTCACGTATGGAGTAGACGCGTGTTGCTGAGCCAAACGCTCCTGCTACTTTAAATATAACTTTTAAAGCCTCACCGTTACATAAAACTCAACTAAAGTACATTAGTATTATCACTTGAACTTTTTCGTTTTGTCTTATCCGGGGAATCTGACCTAAAATGTCCAAGAAGAACAAGAAGCACGAGTCGGCGACGCCGGCAATCCAGGAGCCGGCACCCGAGGCCGAGGGAACCCCTGTAGACATGGCTACTATCGTCAAACTGATAGAAGACCTTAAAACAGACCTTAAAACAAATCTCACCGGAGTCACCGCGTCCATATCATCCCTGGAAGCCAAGCTAGACAGCATCAACATAACCATGTCTGAACATGGACAACGCCTGACTTCGCTGGAGGATGGTGCTAACATATCCAGCGATCGAGTGGACGAGCTAGAGGCTAGGTGCGCTAGCCTGGAGGAAGGCTATACTAAACTGAAGCAAAGGATGATTGACACTGAGTCACGTGGCCGACGCAATAATATTAGGTTAATCGGGGTAGCTGAATCGATCGAGGGCGATCAGCCTAATTCTTTCTTTTCCCAGCTGCTGGTTGAAATCATGGGCAGAGACCTGCTTCCCACGCCGCCCGAGCTCGACATCGTTCACAGGGCCCTGGCCCCTAAGCCAGCCCCTGGAGCTAGGCCCCGTGCCGTAATAGCTCGTGTCCACCGCTACCGGGTGAAGGAGATGATTATCAGGGAAGCTAGAAAGAGAAGGGGACAGCTGACCTACCAAGGAAACACTGTCCTTGTCTTCGAGGATTACCCGCAAGAAGTGGTGGAGGAGAGAGTAAAATATAAAAATGTGATGTCCGAGCTATATAAACTGAACCTAAGGCCGTCGCTACTCTACCCTTCTCGGCTCTTCATCACCACGAGAGACGGGAAAAGGCACCTAAAATCCCCGAAAGAAGCCGCGGATTTCCTGGAAAAAACCCAGAGGGACATGGCACCTCCTGCCCTACCGGCCGAGGAGGGCTGAAGGACAGTGAAATGTCCATACACTCAACGTCTCGGCAACTGATACTGTGTTACATGCTAGGTGCTGTATAATCATAAACATTTTCCTTTTTTTCTATCAGTTCTTATTACCACTGAACACCCGGTGTTTGTGTTTATTTTTCTATTTCTTTATTTGTTATTATCTTTCTGCGATAGCGGCATGACGTCACGTGATGCATTCTGTTCACTTATAATTTTAATTTGTCTCCCTAAATAATCGGGCTGTGGATAGTATACGGTGCTGGGGAGCGATCAATGCTTCCACACTTTTGTTGATGCTAACTATATGGCCGAGACGTGATAACATGTCTTATATCGTGCTGCTCGTTCACTGTGTCTAATAGGTCGCTAACCAGTACATGCTAACATGTTGGGCACTATACAGACATTATATTATTTTTCGTCTTATAAAAACCTCCTTTTGTTTTAATGGTACTATTGCAATGTTCGAATAGAATACTTAAACACCTCCTTATCGTTACGGCTGATTTCTAAGGTCCCACGATCATTTAATACCGTCGTATTAGACGTCATGATTATTCCTTTATTGATTTATTATTTTCTTATCTGGCGATGGACAATATATTGCATTACGGAGTGACCGAATGCCTCTGCAATTATCGTTATTTGTTTGTCACGGTCGAGTTGACTGTCGTGTTTTATTTGGCTCTGTGTCTATTTGGCTTCTGTTCACTTACAATTTTAATTTGTCTCATTAAATAATCGGGCTGTGGATAGTATACGGTGCTGGGGAGCGATCGAATGCTTCCACACTTTTGTTGATGCTAATTAGTCATGGCTGAGACGTGATAACATGTCTCATGTCGTGCCGCTCGTTCATTGTGTCTAATAGGCTGCTAACCAGTACATGCTAACATGTTGGGCACTATACAGACATTATATTATTTCTCGTCTTAAAAAAAACCCTCTTTGTTTTAATGGTACTATCGCAATGTTCCAATAGAACACTTAAATTCACGGCTGATTTATAAGGTCCCGCGATCATTTAATGCCGTCGTATTAGACGCCCTGATTATTCCTTTATTGATTTATTATTTTCTTATCTGGCGATGGACAATATATTGCATCACGGAGTGATCGAGAATGCTTCCGAAATTAGTGTTATTTGTCTGTCATGGTCGAGTTGACTGTCGTGTTTTATTTGGCTCTGTGTGGTGTTAGTATTTAGTTTGGAACATACAAAGCTAGCCTAGATGCTATTATTGTTGTGGTCCGCCATTTTGCGTGAACCCTGAACTTTGAACTGACTCAGCCTAGCGCCGGCGGTCCTATGCTCAGAGTATATATTCTAAGGTCCTATGCTGACTCCTCTCGACCGGGAGGCGGTACTACATTGCACAAATATTTATAGATCACAATAGCGCTCTCTCTGGTCTGAGGGCCCTATATCCTAGTAGGGCTGACTCAGGGGGTTTTCTCTTTAGCTGTTGTGGATACAATGCAACACACAGAGCTATGTCTCAATCATTGACAACTGAACTTTGCAAAACATACATTGGACATTACATTATTATCATTATATCTGATGCCTACTTTTTCTTACACTTTGAGTTGATTGAGTGTGTGTGTGTGTGTGTGTGTGTGTGACTGTGTGTGTCCGTCCGTGTGTGCGTGCGTGCGGGCGGATATGTATGCATGTGTGTATATATATTTTATTATTATTATTTTTGTTATCATTAATACTATTATTTTTCTGCTTCAATTACTGAACACTTACTTTCAATACTCAATGCTACTGCTGTGATGATGATAATAACTCACTTCACTGATGGTTATATTCTATTAAGACATTTCTGTTTTACGTGTGTGCGTATGTATGCATGTGTGTGTGTGTATGTATGTATGTGTGTATATGTATGTATGTATGTATGTATGTATATGTGTATATATATATATGTGTATATATGTATATATATATATATATTTTTTTTTTTAAATTATTATTCTGTACGTGCGTGCGTGTATGTTTGAGTGTATAAGGGAACACACACATTTACCTACCTCATCATTTGTTAAACCATGAATGGGCAGATGTATGTACAATTAATTGGGGTAGTTATAATTTTTAATTATAATGTATTATTTATTTCTCCTCATTTTGAGAGGCACTTATACTTATGGGAGTATGGCTCTGAGCGGGAGTGAAGTAATGGTTAGGTTTCACAGAATTAGAAGAGCTTGCGACTGTCTTATACAGTTGCTATCTGGGCTATGGCCTTTCCGTCTAACAGTTTTTCTTTCTCTCAATTTTATTCTTTATTCGGAAGGGCCTGGGGGGTGGGGGGGGTTAGGGACAGGATGGTTTTTCTTCTTTTTTTTTTTTCAATTCTGACATACAAGCAGATTATTCAATGTCGCCACTGTGGCTGGTGTGGCCGAGCAGGTGCGTCGCACGGTGCTTGCCTTTTTTCGACTTATTTTTTCCACCATACATTTTACTTAAATAATGGCTAGACAACTTAACGTGGTGACCTGGAATGTCAAAGGGCTGAATCACCCGGTTAAAAGGAAAAAGGTTTTCTCTCATCTTAAACAATTCAATCCAGATATTGCGTTCCTGCAGGAGACTCACCTCCGCTCATCTGACAGCTCCAGACTTTTAAAGTGCTGGGCGGGGCAGCATTTCCATTCTAATTTTGAGGCTAAGGCAAGGGGAGTATCTATCCTTATATCTAAAGACGTGCTTTTCGAACCAACCAAAGTTACAGCTGACAAAAATGGGAGATACGTTATTGTCTCGGGCAAACTATTTAAAACAAATGTCATTTTAGCCAGTGTGTATGCCCCGAATGTGGAGGATGTCGGTTTCTTTGTTCGCTTGTTCTCTCACCTCTCTGATCTGGACTCACATTACTTGATACTTGGCTCGGACCTCAATCGATGTTTGGACCGTGTTCTGGACCGCTCCTCTATCAGACCTATTGCAGTGAGTAAATCTGTCACATATATTAAATCCTTCCTCTCAGAGTGTGGGGTCTCAGATGTATGGAGGGAACTCAACCCTAACGACAGAAAGTACTCCTTCTTTAGTCATGTACATCACTTGTACTCCAGAATTGACTATCTATTGATGGACAAGAGATTAATACCCCAAGTCCGCTCCTGCGCATATCAAAGTATTGTCATTTCGGACCATGCACCTCTCGTAATGGCATTATCTCTCCCGGGTGTGCCATGTCCCACAAGGCGCTGGCGTTTCAATTCTACGCTACTCTCGGATGACGACTTCGTAAAGTACATAGAGCAAGAAATAACCTTTTTTCTCGAAACCAACATTACCCCTCAGATGTCCAGTCTCATAGTCTGGGATCCATTGAAGGCCTACTTGAGAGGGCAGAATATATCTTTTTCGGCTAGAAATAAAGCACAATCGGCAAAGAAACGTTTGGATCTCTCTGCCAGAATCTCAGACATTGATAGACAGTATGCATTGCAACAAACTCCAGAACTTTACAATAGACGACTGGAGCTAAAAACAAGGTTTGATATTCTCACCACCCATCAAGCACAAGGCCTCCTATTGAAGAGTAAAAGTACTTTCTATGAACATGGCGAAAAGACGGGCAAATTGCTGGCCGATCAACTAAAAGCGCGGAGAACCAAACAAATTATAACGTCAATTCAGACCGCAAATGGAGAAATCACTACTGACCCAGTTCACGCATTTAAAGATTTCTACTCTAATTTATATTCATCCCAGGCCGTTGACGACATGGCAATCAATACCTTCTTAGATCCGCTGCCTATTCCAACTGTCCTCCCGGCTTTGGTGGAAAAACTGGAAACACCCATAGCTCAAGCAGAAATTGCCATAGCCATATCATCAATGCAATCTGGGAAGTCACCGGGACCGGATGGGTTCCCGGCTGAATTCTTCAAGAAGTTCTCTGCGCACCTCTCTCCGCAACTAGCGGCCGTCTTTGCTGAGTCCCTTGAGCAGGGCGCACTCCCTCCCACCTTAAGTGAGGCCTGTATAACACTCATAGCCAAAAAGGGGAAAGACCCCATAGACTGTGCCTCATATAGACCAATTTCATTGTTGAATTTAGACGCTAAGATTCTAGCAAAAGTCATAGCACGCAGACTAGAAGAAGTTCTCCCCCAAGTCATTTCTGAGGATCAGACTGGTTTCATTAAGAATCGCTACTCCTTCTTCAATGTCAGACGGCTTCTTAATATACTTTATCTGCCATCTGGAGAGGTGCCTGAGTGCGTCGCGTCGCTTGACGCCGAAAAAGCATTTGACCGCGTTGAGTTTGGGTACCTGTTTGCAGTTCTAGGAAAATTCGGTTTTGGACCAAAGTTTATTGCTTGGATTAGGTTGCTCTACGCGTCTCCCACCGCGGCTGTGCAGACCAATGGCGTGTTCTCTCAACCTCTCCCTTGGGCCGTGGGACCCGTCAGGGTTGCCCGCTGAGTCCTTTCCTCTTTGATCTGGCAATCGAGCCTCTTGCGATCTCCTTGCGCCAAAATGCCAACATTGTGGGCATTCAGAGAGGCGATAAAGAGCATAAAGTGTCCTTGTATGCAGACGACCTGCTGCTGTTTGTCTCTGACCCATCAACCTCCTTGCCAGCAGCCATATCATCACTTGATCAATTTGGTCGTATCTCTGGCTACAAAATAAACTTAAGTAAAAGCATAATATTTCCAGCCAATGAAGCTGCTTCTGACCTAGACTATAGTCACATACCCTTTAAGGTTGAGAAGAATCAATTTACCTACTTAGGCGTATCGATTACGCGTAAATTTAAGGATCTTTTCCCAAAAAACTTTGTCTCTCTTGGAAACAGAGTTAAGGAGTCATTACAGCAGTGGTCGCCTCTTACAATGTCCCTCGCTGGCCGCATAAATTCAATCAAAATGAATGTTCTTCCCAAATTCACATACCTCTTTCAATGCGTCCCTGTGTTCATCCCAAAGTCGTTCTTTTCCTCCTTAGACTCAACAATTTCATCATATATTTGGCAGAATAAGAGGCCGCGTGTGAGTAGAATGTTACTTAAAAGGGTAAAGAGGTATGGAGGCATGGGGCTCCCTGATTTTTGTCATTACTATTGGGCTGCTAACATCCGGTGTCTTGCCTTTTGGAATCATTTCTACCTTAAGCCTAATTGTCCAGAATGGACAGCTCTGGAGCTTAAATCGTGTAGTAATCTATCACTTCCAGCTATTCTTAGTTCACCGCTCGGCCGCCCCCTGCCTGATTCAATAACTAACCCGGTGGTGCGTCATATGCTGAGAGTGTGGGCCCAGTTCAGGAAAACTTATAATTATAGAGACCTCTCCCTGGTCAGTCCTGTGGCCTCCAACCACCTTTTTGTTCCATCAATGCAAGACGTGACCTTTCAGAGTTGGCATGAAAAGAGCATTAAATGGTTTAGAGACCTGTTTGTGGAAGAGAGGTTTGCATCCTTTGATCAAATCTCAACGAAATATAGTCTACCTAGACCACACTTCTACAGATTCCTGCAGGTCCGGCATTATGTGAGCTCTATATTACCTGGTTTCCCTAATAAGCCTAATCCTAACCCTATTGATGAATTTCTGTCCTTTGACCCAATGACTAAGGGCGCCATTTCAATATTATATGATACCATTTCAAATTCGAGGCCAGCACCCTTGGATAAGATAAAGGCCGACTGGGAACATGATCTGGGGCTCACACTGTCTGAGGAAGTGTGGGATTCTGTTTTCTCTTCTATACACAGGTCCTCTCTCTGTGCACGACATTGCTTAGTGCAGTTTAAAATAGTCCATAGAGCTCATATGTCTAAACTAGCAAGTATCTATCCTGACGTAAGTCCTACCTGTGACAAGTGCAAGAGCGGTGATGCAACTTTGTTCCATCAGTATTGGATGTGTCCAAAATTACAACCATTTTGGGGGAGTGTGTTCAAGACTCTGTCCAACATTTTGCATCAAAATCTAGACCCGGATCCCTTAATGGCTCTCCTTAGCACTGCTGGAAGGGATGACCTTCCTTTAACACGCATAGAGTGTCGTATGGTCGACTTTGCCTTATTGCTAGCTAGGCGTGCCATTCTGCTCAAATGGAAGGATGCTGCCCCGCCCGTGCTCCGTCAGTGGCTTCGTGATATAATGTCCTGTCTCGAGTTGGAGATGTTAAGATTTTCAATTGCCGGCTCTGGAAAAAAGTTTTATAAAACATGGGGTCCGTTTATGACATTCTACCACGACACACAAACGGTATAGTGTGCCGTACCTTTTACAAAACCTGGGGTCCGATTATGACATTCTACCACGACACACAAAAGGTATAGTGTGCCGTACCCTTTACAAAACCTGGGGTCCGATTATGACATTCTACCACGACACACAAACGGTATAGTGCGCCGTGCCTATGCCTCGGCCACACCAGCCACAAAATGAAACAATTCCGCTCTGCTATTTAAAATCTGCTCTATTATTTATTATCTACTTTTTATTTAATTTATTAATTTTTGTAACTATATGCATGTATTCTGTATTCTGTATTCAGTGTATGTGTATATAGATTATGTATTCTTCGACTATCCTTGGGAGTGTGGGTGGGGGGTGGGTGGGATAGGGGATGGAGTTTTATTTATTGTTATCTTTCATATTTGATATGTCTGTCTAATGCTTACCCCTGGGTCTGTCACAAAAACTAAAATTAAAATATTTTGAAAAGAAAAGAAATGTACTGTAATTCTGCAAACTTAATAAACCAACCAATCAATCAATCATGACTTGAAAAAGAAGACACTTTAGTGGCTTGTATATCTGCTGTTAATGGTGCGTTTCGTCTATTTTTGTTTTTACAGTAAAATGTACCTGCTTTGCACTACTGCATGCTTCAATGAGGAATGCTAACAACAGAACCATGCTAGTTAGCTAACACATCGTACGGACTGGTCTATTTTATTGTAACCACAGTTTACATTAGTGTATGTGTTTATTTCTAGTTTTATATAAAAGCAACAAAATACATTTTCGTTGTGGCTTGAGTGTTTATTGCACAGTAATTGAGTAATTAATTGCACAGTTTTGTCGGGTAACGGCGAGCCTTGTCAGAGGGAAATAGATTGGTTAAATGTCCATATCTGAAAAGTGTGTGTGTGAGAGAGCTATAGTAAGAATAATATGCAAATTGTTCTCTCTGTCTCCCTCCCATAAATAAATATCTATCATGACAATGTCAAGATTTACCATGTGGGGGTCCCCGAACCTCCCCCCGATAATGCGCCCATAGAGGCAACATGATTCCAACCAACCCCTGTCCAAAACAGTTGAGAATTGATAGTTACCATGGGGGGGTCCCCGAACTTTGAGACCCCCAAAGACACCCCCGGGGACGCAACACGATTCAAATGAGACCACCCCCATCCAAAACGGTTGAGAAATGACAGAGTTACCATTTGGGGGTCCCTGGGGGCCCCCCAACCTTGAGACCCCCAAAGACACCCCCGGGGACGCGACACGATTCAAATGAGACCACCCCCATCCAAAACGGTTGAGAAATGACCGAGTTACAATTTGGGGGTCCCTGGGGGCCCCCCAACCTTGAGACCCCCAAAGACACCCCCGGGGACGCGACACGATTCAAATGAGACCACCCCCATCCAAAACGGTTGATAAATGACAGAGTTACCATTTGGGGGTCCCTGGGGGTCCCCGGGGGGTCCCCCAACTTTGAGACCCCCAAGGATGCCCCCGGGGGGGGCGACACGATTCAAATGAGACCACCCCCATCCAAAACGGTTGAGAAATGACAGAGTTACCATTTGGGGGTTCCTGGGAGTCCCTGGGCCCCCCCCAAAAAAATAAAAAGAAATAAATAAAATTAACTTTAAATTTAAAAAAAATATATATATATATTCCGGCCGGCCAAACCTTTAAACGACCGGCCGGCCCTTTTAACCACCGGCCGGCCCTTTTAACCACCGGCCGGCCCTTTTAACGACTGGCCGGCCTTATAACGACCGGCCGGCCCTCTTAATGACCGGCCGGCCCTTTTAATGACCGGCCGGCCCTTTTAACAACCGGCCGGCCCTTTTAGCCAGGAAAAGTGGATTCTGCCCTCCCTCTAGAGATAACTGAGATTCAGGATCAGGACCACACCTCCAATACAGCCACCTCCACCTCCCATCAGCCATCTTCAATCAGGCCACCTCCACCCATATATAACCAGCCCATCTAACCACTGGCTCTCCCCTGTTCTCATTTCTTGTCAACGACATACGAGAGAACACAAGTGTTATCCTAATCTAATTGTTACATTTTTTCGACCATCAACCATGGACCAGGACGACGTTCTCAACCTTGCGGTATCTGACGAGGACATATTCGGCGATCCAAGCTCCGACAGCAACCAATATTCATCCTTTGACGAAGACGCCCAGTATAGAGAGATATTCGAGATTCCCAAGTCTCCCAGCAGCGTCGACACTTCTAATCTCAGCCCAACAACAATCAATCCGGCGCCCGCCGTTCACGTCCCCCCAACCTCCTCTCTCCTCTTTCGGCAGCTCCTCCGATTCCGTTTCAAACTTTCCGGGCCCACAGAACAGAGGCCGACCCACTCACCGTCTTCGCCGCTTTCCACCTCCTCGTTCACGATCATCACACAGGTTCGGTAACGTAGCACCCGCTCACCCCACTCATAATGCAGCCGCTCCCGTGCACTCCACTCGCACTCCTCATAGTCACCTCGCACCAATTAGAAATGTTTCCGACACTGTCATATCAGATTGGACCGTCATCTCACTGCAGAAAGCACTTCAATCCAGAAGCATTAAATACCACGGCTCCGATAACAAACCTTCACTTTTCCTCACTCTCACGTCCACCAGCCCACCACAACAACGCTCACGTTCCTCCCACCGTCCACTTCCTGGTGACGTCACCACGGCCACACACCCCGCGGCACCCGTACGTCATGACGTCACCACCCCCTCCACCTCCATGCACCTCTCCCAGCAGCATCACTTGCAAGCCTTAGATAGGTCCACAAATGCCCAAATGTTTATACCAGCCTCAGTACTTGACCACATCGCCACGCTCGCACCCCCCGCACCCCCGCTACCCTCCAAGCTCACAGACATCACTCAGCCCCAGCCCACCAAACCCACGGTTATCACTCAGCCCCAGCCCCCCCCCTACCACAGAAGCCACAGACAGCGGCCAGACCTGGCAGGGACCGCCGGCACTGGGATGCCGGCGCCCCCTACTGACCGCAGCGGCCATAGACAGCGTTCAGCCTCGGCAACGATCGCCGGCACCGGGATGCCGGCGCCCCCTACTGCCCGCAGAGGCCGACACCAGCCAGCCCCAGCAAGGATGGCCGGCACTGAGATGCCGGCGCCCCCTACTGGCCACAGAAGGCGACACCAGCCAGCCTCAGCAGGGACAGCCGGCACCGAGATGCCGCCGCCCCCCATCGCCCACAGAAGGCGACACCAGCCAGAACCAGCAGGGACAGCTGGCTTAGCGATGCCGGCGCCTCCACCAGCCAAATGACACGCGTTTAGCACTTGAGTGGCGGAAAGGCATCGCCAATAAAGTGGAGGTACAGAGGCCTGGTTGTGTAGTTGATTACAATATGCACATGAATGGAGTTGATCTCCTAGACCAGAGTATTGTATATTATCCATTTGTCCGAAAGTCCACGAAATGGACAAATAAGTAAATTTCCTATCTCTTTGAGATATCAATTTTTAATGCATTCATCCTGTTCAAAGCGAAACACCCACAGAGCAAGTGTAAGTTCCTGCTCGATTTTATGCAGTGCGTGATAAGGTCATGGACCACAACAAGCGATGGTCAGAGGAGGATTGACGTCCTCAACCTTGCGGTATCCGACGAGGACATATTCGGCGATCCAAGCTCCGACAGCGACCAATATTCATCCTTTGACGAAGACGCCCAGTATAGAGAGATATTCGAGATTCCCAAGTCTCCCAGCAGCGTCGACACTTCTAATCTCAGCCCAACAACAATCAATCCGGCGCCCGCCGTTCACGTCCCCCCAACCTCCTCTCTCCTCTTTCGGCAGCAAAGAGACAACAACTCCAGCTCCTCCGATTCCGTTTCAAACTTTCCGGGCCCACAGAACAGAGGCCGACCCACTCACCCTCTTCGCCGCTTTCCACCTCCTCGTTCACGATCATCACACAGGTTCGGTAACGTAGCACCCGCTCACCCCACTCATAATGCAGCCGCTCCCGTGCACTCCACTCGCACTCCTCATAGTCACCTCGCACCAATTAGAAATGTTTCCGACACTGTCATATCAGATTGGACCGTCATCTCACTGCAGAAAGCACTTCAATCCAGAAGCATTAAATACCACTGCTCCGATAACAAACCTTCACTTTTCCTCGCTCTCACGTCCACCAGCCCACCACAACAACGCTCACGTTCCTCCCACCGTCCACTTCCTGGTGACGTCACCACGGCCACACACCCCGCGGCACCCGTACGTCATGACGTCACCACCCCCTCCACCTCCATGCACCTCTCGCAGCAGCATCACTTGCAAGCCTTAGATAGGTCCACAAATGCCCAAATGTTTATACCAGCCTCAGTACTTGACCACATCGCCACGCTCGCACCCCCCGCACCCCCGCTACCCTCCAAGCTCACAGACATCACTCAGCCCCAGCCCACCAAACCCACGGTTATCACTCAGCCCCAGCCCCCCCCACTACCACAGAAGCCACAGACAGCGGCCAGACCTGGCAGGGACCGCCGGCACTGGGATGCCGGCGCCCCCTACCGACCGCAGCGGCCATAGACAGCGTTCAGCCTCGGCAACGATCGCCGGCACCGGGATGCCGGCGCCCCCTACTGCCCGCAGAGGCCGACACCAGCCAGCCCCAGCAGGGACGGCCGGCACTGAGATGCCGGCGCCCCCTACTGGCCACAGAAGGCGACACCAGCCAGCCTCAGCAGGGACAGCCGGCACCGAGATGCCGCCGCCCCCCATCGCCCACAGAAGGCGACACCAGCCAGAACCAGCAGGGACAGCTGGCTTAGCGATGCCGGCGCCTCCACCAGCCAAATGACACGCGTTTAGCACTTGAGTGGCGGAAAGGCATCGCCAATAAAGTGGAGGTACAGAGGCCTGGTTGTGTAGTTGATTACAATATGCACTTGAATGGAGTTGATCTCCTAGACCAGAGTATTGTATATTATCCATTTGTCCGAAAGTCCACGAAATGGACGAATAAGTTAATTTCCTATCTCTTTGAGATATCAATTTTTAATGCATTCATCCTGTTCAAAGCGAAACACCCACAGAGCAAGTGTAAGTTCCTGCTCGATTTTATGCAGTGCGTGATAAGGTCATGGACCACAACAAGCGATGGTCAGAGGAGGATTGACCGTCCAGTGGCATTAAACCGACGGGCACCAGAAAAAGACCCTGTGATACCGCACAGAGCAGGTGTAAAAAAAGAAGAAAAAAAACTTTGTGAAAAAAAAAGGAAAAAAATCACACCTGTGTGAACTGAGCGGTGCAACCGTCATAAAAAATAAATAAATCACACCTGTGAACTGAGCGGTGCAACCGTGATAATTTCTTTTAAATCAAACCTTTGTGAAAAAATAAAAATAAAATAAAAAATTGAGGCGATGCAACTTTTTGTTGAGGCGATACAGTGTCGTCTTGTCGTCTAGTCGTCTTGTCGTCTTGAGGCGATGCCTTGTCTTGTCGTCTTGTCGTAAAAATCACACCTGTGAACTGAGCGGTGCAACCGTCATAAAAAAAAAGAAAAAAAAATCACACCTGTGTGGACTGAGCGTTTTTTTTTCTTTTTTTCTGGCAAACCTTCCCGTGTCCAAAACAGTTGAGAAATGACAGAGTTACTGTAATTTACATGCAATTGAACAATATTTGAAACATATTTTTGTCTCATTTGTTTGAGAACAAGTACTGTTTATATGTCTGATATCACTGAAATCAAAAATCAACATCTTGAGTGAGAATTCTGAGTGAGAAAGTATCTCACACTAAAACCCAGTTTTCTCAGCCTTTTGTTTTCAGACAGGCCATTTTTTCTGAAACCTATAGGCTACAACAACAACATGTTTGTAACCAAATAAGCCTGTAGCCAGGTAGCCTACTGTAACATTACGTGGGCAAGGTGGGAAACATAATGGAACTTGATGTTAATGCAGTGAACATTTTATGTAGTGTTTAATAACGAGGCCAGCAGCCGCAGCGCACATGAAACATGAAACCCAATGTTTCAAAAACCTTCCCTCGCAGACAATCCCATGCTCTTATCAACATATTGAACAAAGTTAAATGAAGTTGGATAGCTGATGCAGAGCCAAACATAATTATGTGTTTACTCATGCCGTTTTAATATTTAAATGTAACTTAGTGTGTGCGCATCGCCACTGATAAATGAAATGTGTGTGTGTGTGTGTGTGTGTGTGTGTGTGTGTGTGTGTGTGTGCGCGCGCGCGTGCATGCATGTGCGTGCGTGAGTGTGTTAGTGTCACTGCAGACACACCATAGCCTAAAGAAATCGTAGGCAGCAGACGTCTCCGCTCTACTCTGCGGAAAGTGGGCGGTCCCGAGAGGGGACGCACCCGGAAGCCTATTCAATGGCATGTAGTCATGTAGTGGGCGTGAGAGTGACAAGTGAGTGAGTGACAAGATGTTGACAGACAAAGGCGCATTCTAGTGTAGGCTATATGATGCTGCGTTGCTACAAGGCTGTCAAGTTATGACTCTCTAGTAGACTGGTTAACGTACGTGCCTTTGGAATTGGCAACCCGAGTTCGCCTCCCTGCCGAGGCTACAATAGTTTTGTTTTCCGACGACTTGCGCGACGGCCAGTTTACATCTGATGCTCTCCGGAGTCAGATGTAAGCTGCCGACAAGCATAAAAATGAAGTGTGTCACCCGGCGGTGAGAAGGAGAAGGATATTTTTGATTTATTGATTTAAATATTTATTAACAGTTTGCAGAATTACAATACATTTCAAGCACAAACTCAATACAAATACTGTTAACTGTGAGTGAACGACCCAATTAAGCATTATACTTGTTTACAACAGGGTCCACATGGTTCAAAACATTTAGAGACGTACAAATAGACACTTCTATATAGTTAAAGAACAGAACAGGAATTCATCATAAAACAGTGTTCCCTGACCTGGAATCGAACCCGGGCCGCGGCGGTGAGAGCGCAGAATCCTAAACACTAGACCACCACGGAGAAGGAGGATATTGATGATGAGAAGGGCTGTGGAGGCTGAAGAGAACGCGCTATTTTATAAAGTATAAAGTTATTTTCAATGTCATCATGGATCAGGGTTACAGTAAATGACAATGTAATTCAGCCAGGGGTGCCATTGATGAAAAGACTACAGACCAGATCAGGTTACAGTTGGGCGGTCCCGAGAGGGGACGCACCCGGAAGCCTATTTAATGGCATGTAGTCCTCTAGTTCTTGGTTGGTGAAGTGGGAGTGACATTGACAAGATGTTGACAAACAGGCAAATTCTGGCGTTGGTGGTGTTGAAAAGGAGAAGGAGAAGGAGGTTGATGATGATGAGGATGAGGATGAGGAGGGCAGCGGAGGCTGAAGAGAACAGGGCCAGACCCAGGAGGAGGTTTTGGGTTCATCCGATCGGTATGGGAAGAGCAGAACAAGGGGAGTACCTGCACCTGTTCATGGAGCTACGCCAGGACGAACAACGCTTCCAAGAGTACTTCCGGCTCTCTGTGGAGCAGTTCGACTGGGTGCTGGACAAGGTGAAGGAACAGATCAGGAAGCAAGACACTTTTTACCGGCAAGCCATCAGTCCGGGCGAACGTCTTGCCATCTGTTTACGGTAACTACCAGACAATTGGACTCGAGTCATGGTGACTCGACTCGAGTCAGACTCGAGTCGCATATTTGACGACTTGCGACTTGACTCGGACTTTGAATGTAAAGACTTGCGACTCGACTCGGACTTGGAAGGTAAAAGACCAACGAGACTTGAGACTTGACTCCGACTTGCTAGCCAATGACTCCCGACTCGACTCGACTCGAGACAAGATGACTCGTGACTTGTTTTGTTTTTTTCACTGTGAATGATCTGTGCAAATGCATCCGCCACCCCCAGCAGAGTCATTTTGATTCTAAGACGGCTGCCGTGCAGTTATCATGAGTGCCAGTGTTGCCAGATTTTCTGTGAGGAAAAACAAGCAACCAGGTCTAGGAAAACCAGCCCAAAAGAAGCGAGTCAAGCAAGCGACTATAGGCCACATGAGCACTCCAACATATACATCAGCTATTTGAAAATAGCAGATCTACAAGCTCACAACGCGTCGCGATGCGACGCCTTGTGAGCAGCTTGTAGATCGGCTATTTTCAAATAAAATCTTTCAGTAAAATCTTTCGCCGAAATTATAATAAGCAGATCTGGCATGCCCGATCACTGCAATCAGTGCGTGCAGAACAGCTGGGGCACTGCACCACAGCAGCAGAAAAACCATGGCAACAGCAACAGAAGACGCCAAACCCAAAGTAATTAAATTTGCTTTTAAAAACTACATTTCAACTACAACAAGAAGAACCGCTCAGTGCACGACATGCAAGGCTACAATTAAGGACAAAGCGGGCACCACATCAAACTTTGTCCGGCACTTGAAGAGCCATGAAGTCAAGTAAGTGAAACCAACGTAAATGCCTGAACTGTGGCCAAAGTAGCTAAAAAGCTAACATTAGTAGAAGATTAGAAGTGTGTGTGCATGTGTGTTGGAAATGAATAATACTACTAGTAGTCGTAGACGTAGTCGTTCGTGTTTTGTTTATGACCCCAGATAGCTAACGCCAAGCTAGAAATAATCATCAACAACAGTAGCACCAGCCAGCGAGATACGTACTTGTAAACATGAAAGTCACTCGCCACTGTCGAATTAGGATCACACGATCATGATGTACTGTAGTGAAGTGACAGTATACTTTATCCATGGTAACAGCAATAAAGTCTCTGCGTAATCCATCACTTTCTCACGTCGCCACTTTTCCATTCATCCAGATTCCGCAGGTTTAATAACTTTTAACTTCACTAAATCACTCCCACCAAACTTGAATTCCTTCCTTCCTTATTCCTTCCTTTTTTTCCACCATTAGTTTCTCTCTGATACAGTATAAGCTTAAAGAGATGCCTTTATTTCACTGTTTTGTAGCCTCTTCTCTTTTCTTTTTACCAAGGACCCCTTTGCAAAAACAACACTGCATGTGTACTGTAGTAGATGGCTAAACTGTGCCTGATGGAAAATGACGTAATATTAAACTACAAAACAAACAGACACGTCAAGATTATAGGCCTATAGATAAATGCCATTAATGTATTTCCTTTCCTGCATCATTTCACCCACAGTTTATCCAATATTCATTAATAATTAATATAATTATAGGCTATTTGTCTTTGATTGACCCAACTGCACCCAAACAAAAAAATGTACTGTCAGTAAATTATAATTAATGGCGTGTGTGTGTGTGTGTGTGTGTGTGTGTTGTCACTGTGGTGTGTGTGTGTGCGCATGCAGTTTTATGTCTGCTACACAGAAATGTCACACACACCAATAGGCTAACCTTTCTTGTTTTCTTCTGTTTCACAGATATGAAGAGTACAAGAGGTGGAGGAATCAGCCAGTGCCTGGTCCCAGGCAGTCAGGGATTGGACAATTCTCTCTTCCTCTTGGTCAGCCCCTAGAGGTATATAGCCAGACACACCCCAAACAGAGGGCCATCACCAACGCCATCGTTGAAGACCTAATAGTGCGGTGTAACCTTCCCCTAACTATAATGGAAAACGAAAACTTCCGTCACTTTCTCTCCGTAGTAGACCCCAAGTACACGGCCACCACTTATCGCTCTGTAATGAAGCAAGTACAAGGCTCTGTAGCAGAGACCCGCACAAAGCTCAAAGGGATCATCGCAGAAGCAGAAGATCTTTCAGTGACTGTAGACATATGGTCAGATCGTAGGATGCGGGGCTTTTTGGGTATCACTGCCCATGTCCTCACTACAGACAAAGGGCTGCGGCTGAATTCCCACTTGCTGGCCTGCAGTAGGTTCCGAGGATCACATACAGGAGAGAGGATCTCTGAAGCGTTTGAAGCCATCTGTGATGAATATGACATCAAACACAAAAACTTCATAATCTGTGACAACGCAGCCAACATGAAAAAGGCCTTCTCGATCTGCTTCCCACCCCAAGAGGAAGAAGACCAAGATGATCCTGGTCAATGTGAAAATGGAAACGGCAGCACCAGACGATCCACAGCCTCTGCCTTTTGCGGACCCCCTGTATATCCGAGCAGCTGTCCTGGACCCAGCATACGCAATGATGTGGCTGGAACATGATGTCCTTGTCAACGATGACGTCAAGAGGGAGGTGTCTGACATGGTGGCAGGTCAGTGAATGTACATTCTTTGTACATCTAATATAATGTGCTCGAATGCACTCAGGAAGACACAGAGTTTCATCATACACTACAAGTGTAGTGTATGATGAAACTCTCACACACACACACACACACACACACACACACACACACACCACTCATTAACTTTGCATACTTACTTAGTTCCCTTTATTATAGTTGTCTGTGTCATGGTGATCAAATTATGATGATCACAAAACTACCAATATATCAATTAACTGTTCACAATATTTCATGCTATATTAAGTGATAATAATTTGTTTTCCATTAGATCTGATCCTACGGGAAGTGCCAGCTGACCAGACACCCCAGACTCCAGAGAGAGAGGAGTTGTTGGAGGAGGATGGCTCTGAGTCTAGGCTCTTCGCAGGATATCGGAAGCGCCGCAAGCAGCAAGATGCAACAAGGCCAGAAACTCAGCTGACCAATTACCTTGCCCTTGAGACTGATCAGAGTTGTCTCACATTTTGGGAGGCAAATAGAACGTCCCTCCCTGCACTTTATCCGATTGCCATTAGAGCACTTGCAGTGCCTGCAACTAGTGCGCCAGTCGAGAGAGTGTTCAGCCACGGTGGCATTATTTTGAGACCACACCGTTCGCGGATGAAGGGTGACACCCTCTCAAATCTTGTGTTTCTCAAGTGCAACAACAAGCTCTGAATGTACTGTATTTAATACAGGTATACTTGCACTACTTGTTACATAATAGTGTTAGATAGAACTTAGGTTTAACCCTACAGTATGTAAAGGTTATCTTGGAAAGGTTGAATTTCCCAAGCTCTTATTTTCTTTTAGAACTCTTATCTTTAAAATATTTTGATCTCTTTAGAATTGTCTTGGCAAACACCTCATTTATTTTAAGTTAAATGTTTTTATATAAGCACTTGCTTATAGTTCAGTTGTACAATGTAGTTAGTAACTACATTTTTTTTGTACAATCAGCTTCAGGTCTAAATTAATGGGTTTAATGTATAATTATCTTTGTTCTACTCAAACCAAACACCTCAAGAGCTTTCACAATGTGCCACCAATCACTGGGCCATACACTGGCAGCCTATTTGGCAACAGGCCTTTGGTTTCTCTACTGTTTGAATATTCACTTGCCTTTAGTGCATTAATAGTTATAGCAAAAGTGAAGTGAAGTTTGTTTGTTACCTTTGACTTTGTTTAATGTTTACATGAGCACTTTGTTCACTTGCTCTAACTTTGTTTACAAAAAATACACTTGAAAACTACTCAGAAAGTCAGTGCCAGTTTCAGTTTGAGCCTGCCAGCCTGGTGCAAAATAAAAAAATGGTATCAAACATGCCATTTCTTTAGTGTAATTTAGCCTTTCCCTAGTTCTAACTAAATGATCAGACATGTAATGTAATGGATTAATGAACAGCTTTATGCTGGTTTAATTCTTGACTTTAAGATACGGTTTCTCTCTTCAAGATATAAACCTGAGTGCTTTGGGGGTGGGCTGGGGAACAATAGTAGTGAGGGACTTGACACCACCTTGTGACTCGGCTTGACTTGCCCACAACAGAAAGACTTGGGACTCGACTTGGACTTGGGACCAAACGACTTGGGACTCGACTTGGACTTGGGACCAAATGACTTGGGACTCGACTTGGGACTCGGACCTGAGGGTTGGATTGACTTGGGACTCGACTTGGACTTGGGACCAAATGACTTGGGACTCGACTTGGGACTCGGACCTGAGGGTTGGATTTGACTTGGGACTCGACTTGGACTTGGGACCAAATGACTTGGGACTCGACTTGGACTCGGACCGGAGCGACTTGAACAATTGTCTGGTAACTACCATGTTCATTGTTGTTTACATTTCTACTGTGATCCGTCGCTAGTAGCCTTGGATCACAAGACGGACATCTGCCATGCCCGTCTACGTCTTGAGCTCCAAAATAGTGTTTGCACTTTCAGATTTCAAATATAACCTGCTTGCCCCATGACCAAGAATGTTACAATTGTGTACGGCCCCTCGTAAGTACCCATATGTTCCGTATTGTTATATAAAAAGCATTCTAATCCGATCGGTGGCCATTTTCTCCGTATGCTTTCAACTACGCGACCCTATCGGTTGGGGGTGTATTGCACTCTGTTACATTATAACTCTATGAGCAAACATGAACACCAATCGGATTCCAATCCTTTTTATTGAATAATATGGAATATACGGGTACATCTAAGGGGTCGTGTACGATTGTAACATCCGTGGCCATAGAGTTAGCCCTTTTATATTGGAAATGTGTATGTTTATGCAGATGTATGGCGCAAAAACGGAGAAAGTGCAAACACTATTTTGAAGATCATCGAAGACTGTCATTATAATCTAACCGTCTTGTATCAAGACACTGGTGGAGAGACTGTAAATGGCAAATGCCTTCTCACCAACCCTGACTGTGAGGCATGGTGCATGTATTTAATGTTTCCACACTGTCATTCAGCTCTTTAGTCTTCCTTATTTTGTTTCAGATTCCTTACTTCAATAAATGTAGCAATAGCACAATGTAGAAAATATTAAGTCACACGTAAAAGTCATGTTTCCACAGATTGCTTGATTGAAGTAATTATTAACAGTTTGCAGAATTGGTACATTAACATTTCACATGAAAGCACTAACTCAACTTTACTCAACTTGAGTAAAGGTTTAGTAACTTTACTTGGCTTCCAAATATACATCATGTATTATAATACCTAAGTAAGAGTACTCAAATATGTCTAAATGTGTCTATCACCTATTTGAAAATGGCAGATCTACAAGCTTGTCGCATTACAGCGCATTGTGAGCCTGTAGCCTGCATGGCTATTTTCCAAGGATAAAACCATGAAATAGGTTTCAATTGGCTAATGTATTTCTTGTTGTTGTTATAATATACTTACTTACTACTACTTTGAAGATTTACATTAGTATAGTATAGTATTAGTATAGTATAGTATAGTATTTCTTGTTACAAGTAACAAGAAATACATTAACCAATTGAAACCTAAAAATCACACCTTTTACCATGATACATAGTTTAAAATGCATCTTTTCACCATGATCATGTAAGATGACAACTGCATTTATGTGATAGCCTATATATATATATATAAGCCCAGAGCTGAATTAAGTTGGCAAATGTGACACGAGTTAAAGCCAAAAAGCTGTATATAGGGCCAGATTTATTTAGTTGCAACTATACGCGTTCTTTATCCCAACTACACAAAATGTCTTTTATAGCCTCACAAACTCACACCACGTGATATTGTGACTGAGTTTGTAGATCAACTCTGTTTTGGAAAACCTTTTTATCTGAATAGGGATGCTGGGTTCAAGTGGTTATTAACTTGTAAAATAATTGCCATCAAAAAGTACATTAATTGCCTCAGAGATGTAGTGGAGTTGTGTGTCATAAACCTTAATCCCATTACCAATACAACTTGTAACATGTGAGTTTAGCTTGTGTTATTACATGATGATTGTTGTCTATACCTCTATTTCAGATACCTTACCCGGGGATTCTATTGCCACCATAGCCTACAATTTCCGCGTGGGAAGATCCACTGTGGCTGAGATTGTGCCTACTGTTGCTGAAGCCATCTGGGAGTGTTTGGTACCAGAGTTGATGCCCGTGCCAACGAAGGACGAGTGGAAAGCTGTAGCCAATGTTTTTGATCAGAAGTGGAACTTCCCTCACTGTGTGGGTGCACTGGATGGCAAACATATTGTCATACAGGCACCCATACATTCGGGGGCCCGTTTCTACAACTACAAAGGCCAGTATTCCATCGTCCTTCTGGCTATTGTGGATGCCAATTACCTGTTCCGCATGGTCGATGTGGGAGGTTATGGCGGTTCCAACGACAGCGGCATCCTCTGGGCATCAGCGTTTGGTGAAGCTCTAAGGGACGGAACACTGAACCTCCCTGAGGATGAACCACTCCCAAACGCTGAAGACCTGGGACCGGTCCCATATGTTTTCGTGGCAGATGAAGCCTTTCCTCTGCGGCGGGACATGATGCGTCCAGTCCCTGGAAGGTTCCGCCAGACCTACTTTTCTTCTCCTCGGATCGCCACCTTGTAGTGGTGGAGAAGCTTGTGTGTTCCAATGAACCTGAGAGCTATGCCGTCTGGAGCTTTGCTCCTGGTAGGGTTACCCATGGCGGAAAGCTCAAGGGGGAGGTTCCAGACGAAGTGCGATCCAACCACAGCAAATGAAAGCTGCAGCATACTTCACGCAGTGTTGCAATTAGCCTGCATCCTGCGACTCACTAAATTGAGAAAGGACCAAATCCTGTCACCCTCTGGGGGTTCTGGGATGCCAGACTCTAATGTTGTTGAAGAAGGACTCATAAAATGTCTTTGGAACCCACCCCTGGGTCCCAGGACCCATTACATTGAAAACCTATTTCCACCACTGGGCCCCTAGTTCTGTTGGACTCCATGTGACTGGACCCTCCTGACCCACATCTGTTAATGACAGTGTCTCCCCACATTACACAAACGCACAGGCGTCCTCCATGAAGGAAATCTAGCCACTATGACATCCCTCATTTTACCTGTTTATTTGAAATCTTCCCTCATCCCAAGTTCTTCCACCTTCCCAGTAACTTTGTCACTTCAACATTTATTAACATGCAACATACAAAAGCAGCTACCTTTTTCAAACAATAGTAGTCTATTTCCACAAAAAATACATCCATGTCCTACCCATTCCAAAAAATACCTTGAGACTGGCAAGTCGGTAACTACACTGGCTTTGCTCAAATATTTGCCACGGACATGGAGAAGTCTTGCCATAGCCACATTTGTCTGTGTATGAAGTACTAGGGCTGTCAATTGATAAACATATTTAACCCACCTGAGGCCGATTAAAGAAAAAAAAGGCTTCTAAATCAGACAATTTTCTGAAAAAACAATGTTCCTATATATAACTATTTCATGTCAAGTACCCCAAAAATTACTGTATATGTAATTGGCCGCTGACCCCCATCTGAAAATATGTTGTTCCAGAGACCACCCAGAAGCAAAGATTTGAGTTAAACACGTTCGCTCTGAAAGAATATATATTCAAAGCTTTGTGCCACATTTTCATGATTTTTCGAGTGCCGTGCTATGAGCTTGTAGATCTGCTATTTTTCAACAGCTAAAGTATAACATAATGCTTAAAATACCAAAAGGGGTTCCCGTCCTGAATGGGTTAATCTGATTAATCACACATGAATTGCATATTATTTCAAGTTGTTAATGCTCTCATCAACTAGGGGTGGTGATATGGGTACCTCACGATACTGTGGTGATATTGGACCCTCGATAACGATATCACGATGTTCTATATATTGCGAGATTGCAAAAAACATAAAAGGCAAAGATCTGGAATACTCAGTCACAAACTGGCCAATAAGTACATGAATCTTGCCTCCCCCAAACAGTAAAATAAGTAGTCTACAACTTGTCTGTCCACAACAATGGGCACTACTAGTACTAACTAATCAATCCACCCCTAAAATATGTAGTGAAAATGTAATTGACAAGAAACAAACAAAATAAGATGTGCTGAGCATAACATGCAATGAACCTGGACTGATTCCAGGTATTCATCACCAACTTGTTTTATGTATTTTAAAGTTGGGCCCATTTTACCTGTAACATTGTTCCAACAATTGGAACAATGACAAATACTCTCCAGAAGTAACAAGGTCTGGTGGGCAATGGAAAAAAAATATTTTATATACAGACGGATAGGTTGAAATCAGGTGATCTATTCTGGGCCTGAACGTGCTTGCTGGGAAGGAGCATGCTGATGGACATGGAGAGCTGTGTCCTAAACTATATGTAGGCCATATATCTAAAACAAATAGGCTAATTATGCGATTAACATAACAGTGAGTTAATTGCAATTAATCAACGTTGACAGCCCTAGTACGGACACATTGGTGATCCTGCACCAGTCTAAACCTCTTTAACTGACAGTGAGCAGTGTCCCCATGAGGAAGTAACACATTTGGGAGGCTCCACACTATTCATCCTAGTTCCACACCCCACTGAGCAAGCATCCTCATTCCTCACCCCCCAGAAGGAATTTAGTGAGAGCGACAGACATTTGCCCTCACCGCCTGGCTTCCCTCCTGCAAGTCAAGGTTCTGTTCAAGACTACAAACATACAGCACCATTCTAATCTTCCGACTGTTTCAAAGGGCTGCCCAATAAAAAGTCCAATGCAACACATTTGGATTTCCATGACTGCAGTGGGATTGGCTATTTTCTCCCGCTGTAACAATTTAATTCTGTCATCTTCTTAGTCATGTCAGTGTGAATTTAGCTACCTTAAAGTACCAACTGCTGACTAACCTCGACATTACTGACTGTTCATCAGCTGGATCTCCATACATAGAGAAGACAACACATCCTCTCACATCAACAGGATGAGTAAACAACTTCAGCAGAATAGTATAAAAGGAGCAGACCTCCCCTTGTATAAAAGATTTCAACCAACACACTCAAGAATCTACAAGACCATCCATCCATTTAGATAGCCAACAACAGTCCCAGGATCTTGGGGACTGTCCAAGACAGGACACCGACCTCTTCAAGACTACATTAAAGGTAAACATTCAGGTTAAACCCTACTCTTCAAAGATATGTAGTAAACACAGTTGGTATTTCATTTCAACGTCTGTTTTTTTCCAAATGACGCCGGAAATTCCGCTCAGAAAGGTAAACAAATGTCCACGCACGAACTACATGTATGCGCAAATCAAAATCCTTCAGAGCGCCGTCAGTCGCGTGACGTCACATGGGCTACTTCTTCCCACTGCTCGTCTGACTACCGCGGAGTTTGACTAGTGCAGAGAGCCATTTCCTTGCTCCAACATGGACGCTCTTGAGGAAAATGATGGACATGGCAACGAGAGGGATTATGACGGACCAGCCCCGTACAACTTTGAACCTGTGAGACGACCACGAGAGCTTGCAGAGGCCGTAGTTAGAGTACCTCGATATCGCCAGGAGATGGAGGCGTGGGCTCAAAACAACCAGTGGCGTGTTGGACAGAGAGACTGGTACGTGTTACGTGTCCATTCATTGTATGAAACTTTACGATATCATTTCACCCGTTACAGGCACTGAAATAATACTTTTACAACATTGCTAAATAGGCTACATTAAAAGTATTAAATTCATATCTCTGGCCTCCATTTTCAAGTATAAAGTAGTAGGCTACAAATCTGTTGATTCACGTTACTTGAATGCTAGTTGTTGCTAATAGTATCCTGGTTGAAAATAAATTATTCCCAGCCTTTTTCTTTTCATTTCAAGGACCCCCAGTTTCATGATACCTGGAAAACTAATGTCATGAACATCATGATAAGATAACATTATAAATCATTACAACAAAATATCTCAAATCATTAGAATAAAACCTCAACTCATTTTGGGGTAGCAAATCTAAAATGACATGCATCAGACTCTAGTCTGATGCATGCCCCATTGATGATTTTCTAAACACCAATCTGCAATTGTACAAATGGATATCATTGGTAGGCTAGTAGCCTACATGTCAGCAATAGTTCAAACTTATTCAGTGAGGTGACCATTTCTATTTTTGTCTGTTTTAATTTAGGTGCATGTGTGGAAAGTGTCAACCTATGACCTCAGCTTTGGAAAGCGTATGCTGCAGAGAGAGAGAGCCGTTCTGGAAGTTGGTTGAGGACTTGCAACCCAGACCTGACAATATCACTTGTATCACTAACAGAGCACCCTAGATTCGAAGGTTCCTGTTTAAACCCCTTCGTATTGCAGATTGCCTATATTGCCTACCGCCAGGAACATGGGCCACTCAACCTCAGCACGTCTGAGTAAGTTGTGCAATATGAAATGAACATGACATATATTTCATGCCTACTGCAGAGGTCCACCTGAATGGATCCACCTGCATTGACCCTTGCAGGATTAATAAGCAGAATCTCTGTCTTCCAGCCAGTACCGCTACACGGCATACCGGCAGATGGTCCGCTGGGCTCATGGCAAGCTTGGCCGCCACAATAGAAGGGTTGTACCTGCCTGTGTCGTCCACGCGATCAGGGACCAGTTTCCCGAACAAGGTGGAACCTACCGTGGCTTTTTATGGCCTAACTTGGACGTCGAAGATTAATAAAGTGATTTAATTGAATTGACAGTATTCCATGTTTTTTATTCTTCATATTGGCCATACTGATTAAGGAAATACAATTGTACTTGTTATTGTTCTTGCTATTGTTTAAGTATAAAGTTCTGAGTGAAGTCATACATAACCATGCAGGGTTTTGATTAAAAACACCAAATCCCATCATTTGCTTGTACACGTTAAAACAGTCATGTGTAGTACAGCCAATCCTTTCTTCTACTTCAGATCAGACATGAGACATGTCATATCAAGAAATGTCATTTGTCAAGGTGCTTACCTAAAGAGCAGTTACCTACACAACACAAGTATATAATATGTTAGTTATCAACAGGGGAAGCCAAACGCAAGACAATCGGAGTTGAAGAGAACATTTATTTCTGATTGATTGCACTAACATCACATACTTTAAATACTTCCATTAAGTACACTGCCATTCTCTGACTGCTCCATGACAATAACTCTATTACAGTTTATCAGAATATAATTTCTAATTTTACAGTGGTGCACTGAAAACTGAACAATGAACAATAAGGCCCATTACACAGTTAGCACTTTCAATATCAAATGACACTGATCATCCTCTCTATCGCTTTAACCTCATGATAGAAATCTTGTTCTTTGGTCCCTTTTGGTTCTGACACAGAGCTGAGCTAGTACTCATGGTGGCCAGTGCCACTAGAAAAGCGGGACTTGTGGGTCAGGTATTGAGCCACGGCTTGATCCTTGTCCACCTGTTGGAAGGATCTTGCAACCGGGGCAGGTGCTGCTGCAGCCAAACCTTCACTGGAGGCTCTCAGGGCTGATGGGCTTCTGGCATATTGCTCCTTCAAAGAGGCCATCAAATCAAATGCATAGTCTGAAGAGAAGACGATAGTATATTGAAACATATTATAAAAGCATAGCAGTATTTCCAAATAGTTGATAATTCCTAATTAATTAATAATTGAACACAAACCATAAGATGGCTTGTCTTTGACGGGATGCACAACAGCTTCCCCCTTACGGAACCTAGGGTAGGCTACTGAGTGGCGTGGCACTCCAAGAGCAGTAGTGGCCTGCTTTCTGTTCCCATTGTGGTTGTAATGGATAGCAGCCAACAGGAGCCTATGGAAAGGAGCATATTATTAGACCGAACTTCAATTATACAAATGTCTTCAAAACCCTGAGTATTCTTGAAAAACCCATGTTTCAATGTCAGTCATTCTCAAACATTTGCATGTCAAGGACCCCCAAAAATATATGCAATTGGCCGCCGACCCCCATCTGAAAATATGTTGTTCCAGGGACCCCTCTGGATATGCAGGTCCATCCCAACGAATTAGAATAATCTGAAAAAGTTCATTTGCCATAATGTAATACAAATAAATAAACTTTCTTATATTTTAGATTCATTACACCACAACTGAAATAAGTCAAGCCAAATCTCAGTGAATTAGAATATTTTACGAGACCACTAAAAACTAATTAAACGAGAAATGTTGACAAGCTTCATGGAGATGCTAATTATCCTTTACAGCTTGATTTGGCACCTGCCCACAGTGCCAAAACTACTAGTAACTGGTGTACTGACCATGGTAACTGTCCAGCCAACTGGCCTGACCTGAACCCCACAGAGAATCTTGGTTGTCAAGAGGAAGGTGTGAGACACAAGACTTGAACAATACAAATTAAATTACAGCTGTTATCAAAGCAAACCTCAACAGTGCCACAGGCTGATCACCTCCATGCCACGCCCCATTGATGATATAATTTGTTCAAAAGTAGCCTAGACCAAGTAGTAACTGCATACATTAATATACTTTTCAGATGGTCGACATTTCTCGTTGAAACTTTTTTTAGTGGTCTCGTAAAATATTCTAATTTACTGAGATAAGATGTTTTGATTTTCATGAGCAGTACGCCATAATCATCAATATTAAAACAATAAAAGGCTTGAATTATTTCAGTTGTTGTGTAATGAATCTAAAATATATGAAAGTTTATTTATTTTTATTACATTATGGCAAATAATTAACTTTTTCAGATTATTCTAATTCGTTGGGATGTGGACCTGTATAGTCAAAGATTTGCACCACGATTTTTTCTAAAATAGATCTACATGCTCGTAGTGCGATACTCTGTGCCGTGCTATGAGCTTGTAGATCTGCTATTTTCCAATAGCTAAAGTATAACATAATGCTTATAACACCAAAAGGGGTTCCCGTCCAGAATGGGTTAATATAATGAATTTTCTAATTTCACAAAATCAAATTCTCTTGAACATTGGTCCTTGATAGTCAGACTGTACCTGCTATGCATTCCAAGGAAGCTGAACCCCGTATGTTTGGGTGCAAACCTGATCATTAAACTATGGAAAGCCTCTAGGGAGTAGGTTTGGTTGTTGGGAGATAGTTGACGAATGTCCTTGATGAACATTTTCTTTGTGACAAGAGCCTCCAGTTTGACAGCTGCTGTTGAACCTGCACACATAAACATCAACATCAGGGATTTCAATCCATCCTTGATCATATGACTTTTTTTGTACATATCTTTGTATAGGTTATTCACATGGATATTCATTCAGACCACCAACAAACTAACAGATCATGAAAACATGGGCTGCGTCCGAAATCATTCCCTATGCCCCATATAGTGCACTACTTTGAGGTTCCGCCATTTTGTTATAGTGTCCGAATATGTAGTGAGCATTTTTGCACCCTAACGTAGTGGACTGAAGTATCCCATAATGCACCGGGAATTGTAGGGAGCATCCGATGGTCACTACAAAAACACAGCGAAGCAAATCTGCCCCATAATGCATTGTGCAAGCTCGCTCTTGAGCGCACATGCACGCGTTTGCGCACGTGCGCTGCTTCTGCATGCATGCGCTCATTGAGCTCCAACTCAGAAGAGGCAGAAGTTGAACCAGCGAAAGAAATCAACACAAATGTACTTTTTAAACTTTCGTTTTCCCCTCTTTTCTTCCCTGGCGGATCTCGAAGCTACATATCTCGAGACAAATGATCTGTGCATTTATTTGAAATTGTTTTATTTTATTTATAATAAATCTACTCGTTTGCAATAGTATTACTAATCTGATTCATTGTATCACCCAGGCCCAGCGCATGACGTTAGGAGAGGAATCAGTTGCTTGCTGTAGAATATATTTGTGAGATTCTTTATCACAAATGATAAATGCATTAAAACTTCATTGTGTAGGCAGTCATTTATTGGACTGCTGTTTCTGTTAACACCAAACGTCCGTATTGTGAGCAGAGCTTGTAGATCGGCTACTTTTGGTAATTCTTTACCATTTGATTGATTGAAATCTTTATTAACAGTTTGCAGAATTACAGTACATTTCAAGCACAAACTCAATACAAAGACTGTTAACTGTGAGTGGACGACCCAATTAAGCCTTACACTTGTTTACAACAGGGTCCACATTGTTCAATTCATCAAAACATTTAGAGACAAACAAATAGACACTTCTATGTAGTTAAGAACAGAACAGGAATTCATCATATAGGAAGCGAAAAGGGAAAAAAATATATATACAGTGAGGGGAACAGGGGGATAAAAGAAAACGAAAGACAGAGTACCAAAAGTACCCAAGTAAAAGTATACAAGCTCACAACACGGACGTCGCGCGTTGCTTATAGATCGGCTATTTTTGGTAGGCCTATCCCCCCCGCCCCAGGATTAGCGGGGGTTCATGTGGTTAATCAATCATGCTGCTGATATTTTCATATATTGTCAAGGTTGTGCACTGTTTTCATATTGCTGGATAATGGATATAGCCTAATATTAATTTATTGATAATAATCATAGGCCCATTGTTATTTTTTCTTTATTCATTCATGAATTTAAACATAACTTTACAGACAGTCCTTGCAGGGAGGTGACAGCCTGCAGTCACTTATTTGATAGTCTGTTCCTAGCAGAAATTCAGCAGCAGCGTTTTGATTGGTTTCTTGTAGTCAGTTGATTCTTCATATCCAAATGAGTGAAACGGCCGGGATGATTTGTTTATTTTTCAAACAGTTCTTTATGAGGCGATCTGAAAAAACCTAATGGGGATTTCATGCAAATAAAAAGTACATGAACCCGCTGAACTACAGCGCCCTCTATCGATATTGACGTCAGAGTCGGTGCTCCCCATACAGGGAGTATTGTCCGAAATCATCACTATAGAGTCCACTAGAGTCTGGATCCCCGTATGGGGGATAGGGAGTAGGGAACAACCCTAGCAATTCGGACGCAGCCATGAACTTGTGCACAGACCTGGCTCAAGCCACTCCTTATTTCTGTCCTCGCCCTCCAAATCGCCATGGTGACAGACAGGAAAAGCAGGAGTGTCCTCATGCTCATGAATGTCTTGCACATGATTGACCAGGCTCCTCCACTTTGCCTCCATCATGTCTGCATTGCCACTGGGAGTTGAAGCGGCCGTCCAGTAGAGATGGTTCACTGAGGAACGCTTCCAAAGCTTCACATCTTCACATTCATGTTCTTTGGATAGGGCATCCAACTGCTTATTTAGGGCTGTTATCGCACACACACACACACACACACACACACACACACACACGCACACACACACACACACACACACACACAAAGAATGAACTGACACAAATATTTCCATGAACTACTGTGACACAATGTTTTCTCTTGCCTTCCATGTAGACATGCATTTTCAAATATTTACATTTGCCAATATGCCAGATGTCAAAGAAGTGTTGCGTTCCTTCCTTGCCCAGCTCTTCTCGCACCCATTTCGCTACCTGCAGAATTGGTTGAATTGTATAAACATGAAATGCATTCACATTCAAATATTTCTATTTAAAAATCAGATAAAAAGTTTGTGTGTTTCTCTGTCACTTGTACCTGACGGTTTCTGTCTGTGACAAGGACTGCAACTTTCAAGCCATGCTCCTTCAGCAACTTGATGCTGCGTTGCAGGCCCTCCATCTCACACCAGTTGCTGTTGCGAACTTCTGTACACTGGAGGACAATCAGACAAACTTTAAACAAACCTACGTAAACAAATGAGAAGCCCCAACACCTGAATCATAAAATGTGTGACATGCTGAAGAATGTAGCCACATAGATATGTAGCCACATAGATATGGCAGAAACTGAGGCATGAATTACATCAGACCTGAACAAGCTGTAGGTCAACCACTTTATTCAGCCGGTCATCTATTACTGAGTAGGTGCCATATTTAGCACAGTGCCCTGGACTGTCTGATCTGTAAAAAGCAAAAGACAAGAGCAAAACCTATTGTCATGCTTTGAGATTATGGATACATGCCAAATGTACATGAACATTACAATGAGCATGGTACGGTAACCAACCTGCAGTCTCCAGACAGAATCAATCCTCCGTCCATTTCCTTCAGCTCACTAAGGATACTGGCTTGCTGGCTCTGCCAGGCCTGGATGACGGTAGGAATGGTGTAGTATCGCTGATGGCGGAAGTATGTGTTAGGACTGGTGCACTGTAGTCCAAACAGCTGCAGCATTCTGAATGTTTGCTGTGGCATACAACCAGCGAAATGAATCGCACCACTCAGCTGCAGGTTGCATGTAGGCATGTTTTTGTGTAGCATTGGCTGGTTTTGCCAAACCCTCTGGAACCCACATGCAGAACAGACCTATGGAATATATTCAAATGATCAGGGTTGTCTGTGTGTACTTTCTTATTGAAGGCGATAGAATATTGCAAACTTGTTAACCCACTTCAAACTGCGCTGAGAATACGCAAAACAATGAGATTTTCTGTAAGAGCACTATACAAAGTGAATGCCACCAGCACATTCTACAGGTGCAAGATAAAAACTATCTTACTTGTTGGATTTTCACAAATGTCCCCTCCTGTCTCTGTATGCTGGCTTGTGTGGCCTCACAGCAGCTCGGGCAAGTGGCAAACAGTGACATTAGTTGTCTGTGACACACAACATACTTATCGATGTAGCTGAGGGGGGAAAAAAATCATAATAAAACCAAAGTTCGAACAATCAGTATCATGACATGAACAGATTAGTATAAATTGTGTCTTACGAAGGGTCAGAGGGTGGTTCAAGGTCTGGCATGTCATCAGAGCTCTCAGAGAAGAGCTCGTCTTCAGGCTCCGGAACCCAATAATCACCTTGCTTTGGTGCTGAAATAATTTGTCGATTCATCGATTAGTTATCAACATAATAAATTAACCATTCTGATTTCACAAGCAATTAATTATAAACAATATACAAGATTCCAGACATTTAACTTGTCTTTTTTTTTTACTTTTACGTAACTTATATACAAAGTATTTCACCCCATTTATAGGACTATAGCAATCGTATGGTGCAATGATGAGGCTCTTACACCAGTGTGCCATTAATGCACCAAGACAGACTCGACTGTGTCAAGTGACAAAAGAAAATACAGATATACTACAAGCTACTGTATTATTTTTGTCATGTGACGTCCTGTACACACACATGTAGCTTATGCAGTGCAACACTGCATTTTACAGTGTTACATATTTGATGCAATGTTATACAAAAACAATATACAGTATATTCAAAACATTTTATTAATGACAGCATTTTCCAGGCATGGAAAACGTTTTTTTCTCATTTCAAAATATTTCCAGATTATAATTAGTTAGATGGTCCCCTACCCGAATGCTCGCTGCCACTCTGAGAGAATGTGCATTGGCTGATTTGGCTCTGCATGGGGCTATCCACAAAGCTGGAGATGTCTGTCTGCGTTTCCACCGACACCATCTGTGGGGCTGCTTGTGTTCCTAAGGACAACAGCTGGGGGACTACCTGGATGCCTGTAGAAAACAACAAGTGATCAACCATTATTAACCATTCTCTATAACAGTGGTTCCCAAAGTGGGGTCCGGGGACCCCTAGGAGTCCTTGAGAGAGTTCCAGGGGGTCCCCAGCTAAATTAATAGTTTGGAACCAAAATGGACCATTACAGGTCTGTACCTCAGAGTGTACAAATGGACCCCAACAGGTCCAGATTTGCGCCACATTTTCACAAATTTTCAAAAATAGCAGATCTACAAGCTCATATCGCTGCACTGCCGTGCTATGAGCTTGTAATGCTAATTCAGGTCAAACCGTGGGGGCCCTTGAAATGAAAATGGTTGCGAATCACTGCAAATCTTCGGTTTTGTGGTCTGTGGGCTAATGAGTGTCAATTTGGGGGTCCTTGACATGAAAAGGTTTGGGAACCACTGCTCTATAAAGGCTGTGTTGGCTTAAACAGACAATTGCAAAGCAAATGAAAACATACCGAAAGAACGGTGTGGTGGTTTCCGGTAGCTGTACTGAGTTGCCTTGTGTGCAGATTCTCTGTGTGACTCAGAGGTTGGAAGAGAGGGTTCCGCAGATGAAGCACCTGCTTCTTTCTCCTCATCCTCCAGCATAGGTTCCTCTGGTACGTCAGCAGTCGCACAGAGGCTTTGTAGCGTCTGTTGTAAAAAAAACAGTCAGTATTCAAGGTGTTTGTCACTAGTGGTTCTCAAAGTGGGGTCCAGAGACCCTCAGGGGTATTTGAGGGAGTTCCACAAGTTCCCCATCAAAATGAGAATCTGTTTTATTTCACTTGATAGAAATTAGCCCATTGAGAGAGAATGGAGCAGAATTAATTACTATTCTACCAATTTACAATGTAGGCATTTAGCAGCAGCTCTTAATCCAGAGCGATTTACAGTAAGCAAGAGCAACACAAGTAAATAGATCAAATGCATAGAAATAGTCATCTAGGATCATAAGTACACTAAGATAAGCAGTCCAACAGTAGTATATCCAAAGAAAACCTATAATCTGTACATTGAAACTATGAAACACTATAGCAGTGGTTTTACAACAAGTGGTCCTTGGGTTAGGGGTTCCAGGTGGTCCCCACTCCACAGCTAAATGATGGAAAGTTCCAAATGGATCTTGAACCCTCAAGGGTTCATTTTACACTCAAGTGTAAAATGAAACCAAATGGACCTGTATGGTTCCACTTTATGCTCTCATTTCATTTTATGCTGTTAAAAGTAAAATTATTTTTAAACATCTATTACTTCATTTACAAGAAGTCTACACAATTAGATTATGTAAAATCATTTTTTTTTAATCAACATTTGTCTATGATCTCTCCTAATGGTACCAACATCAATACAACATGGAATTGTGGACAAAATATTATCGAAAGACAACAAAATATAATTTAGTTTTAGAGGCTAAATATCATCAAATGGTGGTCCGTGGCTCAAATGCTGAATAAATAATGTGCCTTCACTGCTTTGATATGAAAATGGTTGAAAACCAATGCGCTATAGTATTATCAGGTCAATAATGACCTGGCAACCTACCATACCGCATATTACACGCTTTCCGCTGTCATCCCACCACATATTATAGAATTGTTGAAGTATGTACTGAAAAAAATCATACAGGTCCCTGTAACTTAGATTTATTGTGTTTACTTTATTTCCCCAACTATACAAATCAATAATCACAATTGATGTGATACAATGAGAGCAAATGATTGAATAGGCTGGAATACAGTATTGGATAATGATATTATTGTACTGTACTGTACAATTTGT
Organism: Protomyctophum bolini; assembly: GCF_963924005.1. NCBI lineage: Eukaryota > Metazoa > Chordata > Actinopteri > Myctophiformes > Myctophidae > Protomyctophum > Protomyctophum bolini. The sequence continues at coordinate 3,074,373 of NC_137871.1, forward strand.
TAGAACTGAACTTTGCATGATAGGATCTCACACATTATAGCCTACAACTGCTCAGTGATGGCTCTGGGGGCTGGGGCTCATATCACCAACATCGTTACACTTCTAAAAGTTTACTGCCATTTGTTTTCATCCTAGCATAACATGCTAACGCATGCTAACGTAAGAAGGGCTACTGTAGTTGTAAAACTTACCCGAGACAGACCAAGTTTGTTCACTGCAGTAGATGATCTCCCCGTGGTCGTGGAAGTTTGGCCACTGCCAGGTGACTGGATTGAAGGCACAGCACCCTTTATCAACCTCACACGTTCCAGAGATCTAAATCCCATTTTGTGAGCCATTAGATCACCTGGAATATAATCCTCGTCCTTGAAGTGAGCACCACAAATGACGGAGTTATTTTCCTGTACCGAGGATGCAGTGAAGTCATGTCTTTTCACCTGCACGAATCTTACCCAAGACCTGAACGCGGGGGTGGCTTTCTTTGGGAAAAGATGGACTCTATGCCCTGTAAGGCAGGAGTTTGTACACCCAGCACAAACACAACATTTTACCATGATGAGTCGACGAAATGTTCTAAACTACAAAGAGTCAGAAAGAAGACACACACTCAGTGACGCGTGCTGCAGTGCAGATAAACACAACAAAACAAAAGACGTGAAGAGGACTTCCTATCCAGTATCCACAGAGCTAACCTGCGCACTCTGCTCCACCCATCCTACGTCATCACATGAACGCGCATGAAATGTGCATGTCCATGAGGCTCGTTCATGGCGGGCCGACTCGGTCCGAGAAAAAGTGCGATAAATTCGCTAATACTGGCTCAATTTTAATATGTTTTTGTAATCTTCACTATTGCCATATTGCCAAGGCCCACATTGTTTTTTTGTTTACAAAATACAACCTGAATGCTGTCCTTTAAAGACCTTTGACCTTCAGTAGACAATCACGATCAAGCACACCTCAGCCCATACGAGCCAACGTATCTGACCACTCCAGGTACCTTTACTAGATTCCTTACACCATCTTTCCAATGACACGTGTTAAACATCCCGGCTCAGGTTCTAATCAGACGCCACTGTGGTGGCGTCTGATTATCCTAGATTATCCTGATCCTAGCCTTTGAATAACAGTCCTTTTTTGAACCACTTGAACCCATAGTAGTCTATAGCCTGGGGTAACATTAGACAAAAATAGCCCATCTACAAGTTTACAATGCAACGCATTGTGAGCTTGTAGAGCGGCTATTTTTTGGCAAAGACTAGACTAGGGTTTAAGTGGTTAAGCACTAAGTTGAGCAACAAACATGACGTGAGAGTATTGAAATAGTTGACACCCACTATTGTTCAAGGCAATCTGCTTTCTTCTGGGTTTTAATCGGCATACAAGACCAGAGGCATACAAAAATAACCTTTAAAACTGTTTTGTAACATCTGTCAATCTTCACACAAGCAAATCAAACTGAAACAGTCTAGTCTTCAAATATTTGTATTGTCTTTATTGAAGCTAGCTGAAATGAAAAATGAAAAAAATAAAGGGACCTTTGGCCATTGACTTGGCCTGCCACAACCAAAAAAAAAAAGAAAACTATAATGCGCCAGGGAATTTGGCCCTGAACACCACCCGCATGAGTTCCATCTCCGTCCTCATTTGGGTTTCAGGATCCATTTCCCGGAGCTGGTGGGCTATATACAGTCCAAAATGGGCTGCCCCATCTCTGTTTTGGAGCTCTGCCATGGCCCACTGCTCAAAGGCGTCTGGGGCTGGGGCTGGTTCTGGGGCTGGGGCGGCATGCGGCTGGGCCTCCTCCAGTCCAGCGCTCCTGGCCCTCCTTCGACCGGATGCTATTTAGTAAGGTTAAAGCATTGAACATTGAGCAATATTGCAATATTGAGCTGCACTGGATTTTGTATTGTATTACAGAGCTTGATTTAGGATGGTATTACACACAACGTTCATGTAAGGTCTGAATTCTTACCACTTCTAGAAGTGGGGGGCCCTGCCAGGCGAGCAGCTGGTGGTGGGGGACCTCTGGGTCCCCGTGCTGCTACCCCCAGATTTGAATTTGCCCCGCGGTGGACTATAAAGTAAGTAAATTACGTGTTATATATTCTTTATAAATATGTTGATTAAATAACTAAGTCAACCAAGGATTTCTTTAGTCATTGACAGCCCTAGGCTATTCCCCAGTAGAACAAGCAAGCATGAATATTACAGGCTTACAGACAAGCTAGCCAAGTCATTAACTTGCACACTACTAGTATTTCAATAGTCAGTCATCTTTGGTAATGAATTGGCTGTGTGCGGCAGTCAGGTTGCTGACAATCTTATCCTCTATCTCGACCCCTTTATTCACATCCTCATCTGTGAGGATCAGCTCAGCCTGCGTGTCTGGGGTCACCACCACCACATAACCCCGCCTGGTATCCAGTACGTTGGCCACCACTGCCTGGTGTCTGTAGGTGTCAAGAGCCCTTCGAGCCTTGTCCAGCAGGATGGACGTATCCGTCTCCAGCTTAAAGGAAATGACGAATGCCTGTGGTGCCCAGTCCTTCACCAGTGGGGACAGCATTTTAGGAACCATTTTCATGCTGATCTGAAGAGGTCCATTAGAAGACTGGATTTTATGTTCAGGCATGTCAGATGCTGGGATGTAGAAATCTGACACAGCTGCAGCCAGGTAAAACATGGCCCTGGAGCCTGTTGTGCTGAGAGCCTGTGCTGCTGCTTTGAGCAGGTGCAGGTATTCTGACAGGGTGCTGAATTCGATGGGCAGAAGAAACCCCTCTTCTTTCACCTCCTGGTAACGCTTCAGGACTTTGGCGATGTTGGGAAGTGCCTGCTGGTTGACCACCACTTGACCACAGCTGCTGGATGATGCTTCATCTTCATGCTGTACCTGTAGAGTGTCTAGTATGTTAATGCCAGAGTACAAGCGTGTGTACGGATAAAGGGACCGGTGCCTGTGTAGGAAGATCACAGCATAGCCAGAATCTAGAAAGTACTCTGCTGAGGAAGCTCCACGCCTTCCACTGCTGAAGTTATCAAGGAAGCGAACGGTACGGGACTCCAGGGGAACTTTGGTCCCTCCTGACGTGATGAGGACCACCCTGCGACCAGCGGCCCCATGTCGCTCTGCAAAAGCACTCATCTGCTTCTTGACGTCTTCAGCATGAGAGGGAACTGCAAACTCCTCAGCCAGCTTCCCATCAATGTTGGCTTCTCCGTGTTCTGCCATACCTTTCTCTGGGAACGTCAGCCACACGTCAGCACGCTAAAATAAGTCACCCTCTGTTCAATTACGTGTTATATTGAGCAGGAGTGGATTTGTATTGTATTTCAGAACTTTCATGTCAAATCTGAATGTCTTACCACTTGCAGAAAATGCTGGAGGAGGACACTGAAGACCAGAGGGACCCGGGGCTGCAGCTGGACTCACCGGGTGGTCTATGAAGTAAGATTGAATGATGTGTTATATTGAGCAGGAGTGGATTTGTCTTGTATTTCAGAACTACTATGTCAAATCTGAATGTCTCACCACTTGGGGAAATGTTTGGTCTTGTTCTTTTGCCAAGAGACCATTGCGACATGGCCGCTGGGGATGAGGGACCCGGGGCTCCCAGCACTGCAGCTGGACTCACCGGGCGGTCTATGAAGTAAGATTGAATGATGTGTTATTTTGAGCAGGAGTGGATTTGTCTTGTATTTCAGAACTACTGTACCATGTCAAATCTGAATGTCTCACCACTTGGGGAAATGTTTGGTCTTGTTCTTTTGCCAAGAGACCATGGTGACATGGCCGCTGGGGATGAGGCAGCCGGGGCTCCCAGCACTGCAGCTGGACTCACCGGGTGGTCTATGAAGTAAGATTGAATGATGTGTTATATTGAGCAGGAGTGGATTTGGATTGTATTTCAGAACTTTCATGTCAAATCTGAATGTCTTACCACTTGCAGAAAATGCTGGAGGAGGACACTGAAGACCAGAGGGACCCGGGGCTGCAGCTGGACTCACCGGGTGGTCTATGAAGTAAGATTGAATGATGTGTTATTGTAAGGATGGAGGAGGTCTTGGTCGCAAGCGCGGAAAGTGCTGACCTTAACAACTTATCAAGGAGTTGTTATCTTGATGTTGGATAGTTGTGGTCTTGATGTTCTTCAGTTTTTGGGAGCAAGTTAAGAATGATTAAATTGCAGGTTTAGAATTAGAATCTCAATACAGACAAGGTTGACAATTAATGATCGGACAGAGACTGGTGCTGGCGTGGATGCCTTATATAAGGAGGGGATGACGTCACAACTAGGTAGGCGTGACGACATCCCTGACAGTACCCCCCCCTCGAGGAACACGTCCGCGCGTAAACAAGGTGCTCGTGCGCCTCGACGTTCTCGTCGAGTAAGGAGAGGGTCTGTAGGACCTTGGCCTTCCGTGGTACCCAGTCTGGCCTGAAGGACATGGACTTGGCCTTCAGTGGAACCCAGTCTGGCCTGAAGGACATGGACTTGGCCTTCAGTGGAACCCAGTCTGGCCTGAAGGTCTGTAGTCCAAGCTGGAAGGCTGGAATTGCCCAGTGTGGCTGGAAAGATCCGGGCGAATCTGAAGTAGAGTGGAGTGGAATGGAATGGAAAGCCATGAGAGGCTGAATAGTGAGCCATGAGAGGCTGAATAGTGAGCCATGAGAGGCTGAGTAGTGAGCCATGAGAGGCTGAATAGTGAGCCATGAGAGGCTGAATAGTGAGCCATGAGAGGCTGAGTAGTGAGCCATGAGAGGCTGAATAGTGAGCCATGAGAGGCTGAATAGTGAGCCATGAGAGTTCCAGACTCTATATAGCACTCTCTTGGGAGCTGTAGTTCCAGACTCTATATAGCATTCTCTTGGGAGCTGTAGTTCAAGGACATGGACTTGGCTGGAAAGTTGGAAAGTCCACTGGGCGAATCTGAAGTAGGGTGGAATGGAATGGAAATGGAAATGGAATGGAATGGAATGGGAATGGATGAATGGGGCTTGAGAGCGGGGATTACACGGTAGATTTTTATTCAGTACTTGGCCTTCAAGTGATACCTTAGTCCTTAGTCGGCCTTAGTCGGTCTGTCCGAGGGTGGGGTACATGGTAGGGGAAGGCATGGTAGGGGCATAGATTTTTTTTCAGAGACATCTTTTCCGCTGCGACCAAATAATGGTCCGATCATTCTGTAAGGATGGAGGAGGTCTTGGTCGCAAGCGCGGAAAGTGCTGACCTTAACAACTTATCAAGGAGTTGTTATCTTGATGTTGGATAGTTGTGGTCTTGATGCTCTTCAGTTTTTGGGAGCAAGTTAAGAATGATTAAATTGCAGGTTTAGAATTAGAATCTCAATACAGACAAGGTTGACAATTAATGATCGGACAGAGACTGGTGCTGGCGTGGATGCCTTATATAAGGAGGGGATGACGTCACAACTAGGTAGGCGTGACGACATCCCTGACAGTTATATTGAGCAGGAGTGGATTTATATTGCATTTCAAAAAGTTTGGGCCAAATATAGAAATCAGCACTTATGGGAGTGGGTGGTCTCACATGGTGTACACCAGTACTCCCCCCGTGTGCCACCGTGGCACACGTGGTCACGAATACTATTGGGTAATAATCAAACATGTCTTACACTGGGTTCAATCGTTTTGTTAGATTTGTAAACTGTAAAGCACAACTAGACTTGAGTAGAGGTTTGGGTTGTGTAGTTTACCTTGCCATGTTGGAAGTCCAATATAAAACAGTTGGGGATTTGTAATATTAGACATTGGCATAATCATTCCTCTTTATTTGTGCAGTGTAAAGGGGGAGACTATTCTGGATTATAGAGCAACTGTTGAACATATCTCATTGGGTGCATAAACAAAAAGTTTAAGAATGTATTTAGCCTGATAATGTCAACCTGAATCTGCACTTATTTTACGACAAGCTTGTTCTCTTTTAATAATATTCTTATATTCTGCATGACCCAAGTGATAAATAATTTGGTGCCGGCTGACACTCATGATGAGCGCCTCATCGGTTGCCTCTGGTTGTATGTCCTGCTCCTGTGACATGCTTGCTGCTCTCTGATATATATTGATTAGGCTGTTTTATAGCATATGGGGGGAAGGGGGGGGCACAATCAGTACTTGATGAGGTAACAGATAGGTGAGCACCAAGGAAGAGTGGACAAAAAGTGAAATGGGTCTATTTGGAAAATGTATGTTTTTAAGTACAGTAAATTATGCATGATTAGAACATGCTCATCTGACAATTGGGGTCTATTATTTCTACCATTGCTACCTGCACATTCACAATCCAGTCATTTGGGTGCATAAACAAGAAGTTTAAGAATGTATTTAGCCTGATAATGTCAACCGTGCATGTTCACATCATGTACACTTTAGTTTATATGATGTAAGGTGGGTGCCTTAATGGCTGCAAGTCCAGGGGACAGGGGTGCTTTTGATTGATTGATTGAAATATGTATTAACAGTTTGCAGAATTACAGTACCAAGTTGACAGATATAAATCTGAGTGAGGCTATTCAAATAGCCAAAACGACCAGATACCTCAACCGTGTAAATCTTCACTGGAAAAGTGAGAACCCAAAGTATCAAAACGCCAAAAGATGAAACTTAGAGTAGTGCAAAAGAGCTGAAAGGATTTTGACACAAGACACAAGTTCTTAAAGTATTTCTAAGTTATCTTTAGTTTTCTTCAGATCCAGAGCGTGTACAAATGTAAAGAATAGAGGAGAGAGAATTCTCCTATTAAGTGCTCTAAGTGCTCACATAATTTTGCACAAACATATATATATATATATATATATATATACTGAAAAATATGTCATAGATTCAGAATTCAGCTGTCACATTTCAATAGGTTGAAAGGTCCTATCAGAGTAAGGTGTCATATAAGCTGTCCGATCGTCTGAATCCTGTTTTTGACTTTAATCACGTTCCGTGATTAGGATTCTGTTAATGACTCTTTATCTCATGGGGTGAGAGTGTATGTTTAGCCTCATCTTTAAGGCCACAGTTGTCATGTTATCCATTTAATCTTATTTCCCTTTGGTACAATGGTCAATCTGGAGTGGGTGACAGTTGATAGTGGAATTAATACACACGCAAATATTGATCTGACATCACTGGGAGACAGGGCAGTCCTGTGCACCAGATACAAGAAGATCTACAAGGTCTTTTTTAACATAGTAATAAGATGTGAACATAAAATATGAAACAATAAATCATAATTAACAGAATACCCATCAACAAGCTCACATCATGTCACGTTGCTTCATCAGCGCTGGAAGGGGGGTGCGGAGGGTGCTCCAACACCCCCTGCTGGTGGAGAGGAGCACAGCAAGTGAGTTGACAGATAGACGCAACATGACGAGACAGCAAAAACCTATTATAGTTTTACTTTCACCTGCACCAGGTTTAAATAAATCTAACCCAAACAACAACACAATAAGAGTCACATACTGTTATTATGATTAACTCGGTTAACTAGGTCCTAAATAAGTCATTAATTATACCCGAATAAGACCCTACATTTTCGATTTCCCTCCCACCCATCAGCCCCCCCCTGGTATGAATACCTTCCAGCTCCCATGCGTTGCTTGTATAGGCTACTGCTATTTTATGTCCCTGGGTTCAAGTGGTTAAACGTACGAGTATAAAGTTATTTTCAATGTCATGGAACAGGGTTACAATAAACAAATAACAATATAATTCAGGGGTGCTGCCATGGATGAGAAGATTACAGGGGTGATCTGAACCAAACATGAGAACCACTGCTTAACATTACTTCAGACGATTTTTCTAATGTTTTATTTGTTAACAATTTTGATTTTGGACAGACAATGTTACTTTGAGGTGCCCAGATGTCCCCCTGTATCCTTCGACATTCACTTCACAACTTCACAAGTCCCTCCCAGGGGCGTTTGGGTCTGTGAAAGAAGAAAACTACAATTGAAACCCCGCCCGTAGATGGCCTGCAGGCTGCATCTGTTCCATTGGCTAGTGCCTATCTCACTGCCGGGTGACACGCGCTTGTCGGCAGCTGTCTCTGCCGCAGAGGAGAGCGTCAGCTGTGGGCTGGCCGTTGCGCGCAAGTCGTCGGCGGACGTGGAGCATTTTCTCCATCCACCAGAGCTGTCTAAAAACCGCCGAGACGTCGGTGCCGACAATCTTTTTCCGCTCAGGTCTGGCTGGAGCCAGAGAGAGAGTGAGAGAGATCAACAGGAAAATACAGGCGGTAATAGGTATAGTGGAGACATGGGCAAACAGATGGGGATTCAAGATGTCCGTAGCAAAAACACAAGTAATATGTTTCTCAAAGTGCCGGTTAGTGCCAATATCCTTAAAGCTATATGGTCATCCTCTTGAGCAGGTTAGAGTTATGAGATTTCTCGGGTTGTGGTTTGAAGAAAAGCTAACATGGAAGGCTCATTTAGGAAAGGTTGAAGGGAAATGTAAAAAAGTGATAAATATTCTACGGTGTCTGTCAGGTCGGGAGTGGGGTGTAAGCAGAGCAGCTTTACATGGTATTTACTACTGACTATGGGTGTGTATCCTTCATGGGAACAGCGGAGTCGAACCTATAGTGCCGAAATGATTTCGGCTCGTCAGACATTTTCAGTAGCACCGAAGAGCCGAATTTAGCACGGTACCGCGTAACCCCCCCCCGCACTGAACCTCAAAAGACTTCACATTGTATAGGCCAACTTTTATTCGGAATCGCGCCTAGCTGCTCCCCATTGTATTACACTGTATCATGGCTCCCCCTAGCGACCGTTTAAGGTACGTGTCGTGCACGTACCATAAACAGGGCTAGTGCGCATGCGCACAACCCTTATGCGCAGACACACACACACACACACACGCACAGCTAGCTGGTTGCACTCGTTTGAAAACACTTTAATAATAAAAGTAAAACGTTTGAAAACAGTGTCGTCGTTAAGCTTCTCAACCCTGAAACACAGCAGGTAAGATATGCAGCTTGTTCTTACTACATAGCCTATCTTTTATTGACTCATCTTTTAACATGGAACAACATGACGAGTATTTCTCTCATATCTGCTTAGTTATAAATTATTCTAAACAAGCAGTAGTTAATACTAACAGCAGTAGGCTACTATTATTGTAACTCGCTCCTCCAAAGGGAGCTAGCTCTCTTTGATACGTGGCTTTGTTGCCTGCCTGCTCTGCTGAGTTGGAGGAGAGAGAGAGAGCAAGAGAGTTTAGATTGATTCAACTGTTGAACATTGTATTCTCAGTATGTAGAATGGGTACATTTCAAACGAATGCACAGGTCAATAATACAAAAACTGCTTAGCCTATTTGAGGACGAAACCACAACAAGCACTGAGACTTGTTTATATCAGGGTCCACCATTTTCAATTAATCAGAACATTTAAAGACTACAGAAAAAGGAAAAACAGGAAAAACGTTTTTTTATTTTTACGAAGGCCAGTTTCAAATCAAAGACCCCCATAGGTGCTCTTTAGAGTGGTTTTGACCTATTGTGTTGTGCACCTGCATACACCATTGGAATGTAACCAAAACCCTAACAAACACCTATTGTAACAAAGCTTAACACGTAATTAGTTTGTTGTTCCAGACTCCTTCAAACCAAAGTGTTTCCAAATAGATTAATTGGTTGTAGTTTTCTTGTTGACCAAAGGGTGTCTTTCTTTCACTCATCTGGGCTATATCTGAAATAAACATCTCACTGAGCTTTTAGGGAGCGGCAAAAGTGGGCACCCCTTACTGTGTGAAGTAAGGGGCGCTCTTATCGTCATACTCGTATATACACTAATGTATACTATGCCTATTTGTTAGGGATGTGTAAATGTGTCAAAAATGAAAATCGATTAGCATAATTCAATATTAACGATTAATCGATTAATCGACCCGCCCCCCCCGGGGCACACACAGCTTGAGACTTTGGTAGGCCTGTAGCCCTGGCCTGTACTCAACATACTGAAGTCAACTGCAGTAAGGCCTTAAGCCTAAACGAAAAAAAATAAAGTGAACAAATAAAATACAAATTACAAAATGACCAACATGCATTGTGTGGCTCATAGGCCTATACTCAATTATAGGCTCAAAATAAGTCTCTCAAACATTTCAAATTATCTGATCAATAGACAATAGGTTTGCAATATTTTAACAATAACCCGGAATAGCCTCTTCACACCATACTAGTGAAATGGTACACTACAGTAGTAGGCCAAGGGGGGGGGGGGGGGGTAAGCAAATTAACTTTAATATTTTTAAACAAATAGCTTTTTTTGTCGGCCATGGCATATATATATATAAAAACGAAAAATATGTAGGCCTATTTTAACACAAATTAATTAATTAAATCAGCCTTTATAGGCTACACGATTGGATTGAAAATAAAAGGCAGGTGAGGTGCGGGGCTGCGGGCTTATGTAACTCTTACCTTACAGGCAAATCATAATAGAAAGTGACAAGCGAATGAAGTCGCATCAATAATCAAATTAGTCCAAGTTTTTATTGAGGAACAGAAGCATGTCCACATGTTCTGGGAGGAGACGAGTGCACAGCCTGTTAACTAAAAGTCCCGCCGCGGAAAACACACGCTCGGATGGGACAGACGTAGCGGGGATGGCGAGGTAAGCCCTCGCGACACGAGAGAGCTTGGGGTAATTGTGTGCATTCGCTTTCCACCACACCAGAGGGCTTTGTTGGGATGGGATGCACGGCTCACGTGAATACCTGTCCATCTCGGACTCGTCAAGTTCATTGGAGAAGTACTCCTCTCCAAAGAAGCTTTCCATTACGTTTGCCCGGCGTTGCTTTGGGGGCGGTGGCGCACGCCGTGGCTCATCTTCATCATCAGCGGAATCATGTGGTGGTGGTGGTGGTGATGATGATGATGATGGCGCTGCTGCAGCCTGAGCACGCTCTTCAAATGTTTCAAGTACAGTAGCCAGTTTGGCGTTGACGGCATCTTATAGTCTTGGTTAGACACAAACCGCATGTGTTTGTGTCGCGGATCAAGGACTGAAGCAATGAATGCCACTCTCCTTGCTGTCTCGGTGTTGTGAGGTTCCATGCGCCTTAACAGTGACTCCGACACTGTGCGTTTGAATTCTGCCACCTTGGATGAATCACCTGTAAATTAAATTCACATTGTAAAGGCGTCCATTAGTTTTTTATTGCACCTGAAGAGTAACCTAATTAGAAAAGCGTTATTTAAATTACAGGTATTATTATTATTATTATTATTATTATGTTACCTTCAGCTGCTGGAGCCAGATACTTAGATAGCAGTCTAAAGGTTACTGGATAAACCATGGAGATGGACACACCATTCTCTCCGCTCAGTGCTGTTGTTGCCACCTGCAGCGCTCGCAGGACAGGGATCAGCTCCTCCATAATGTGCCAGCTAGCGTCCGTTGGCTCTAGTGTGCGGGCATCTGACAATTTCGTGAACATTCTGTCTGACAGAACTGCCGAACAGGCCCACCTCAGTTCAACAAGTCTTGCAAACATTTCATAGATCGAATTCCATCTGGTGCGGCAGTACTGTATTAGCTTATGCTTGTCCTGGTGGCTGCTGCCCTCCTCCTCCTCCTCCTCCTCACGGGCCGGGACACACAGACGCATGGCCGCTTGCTTTGCTTTCAGAGCCTGGCTAGCCTTGGTGCTGTGGTGGAAGTGGCTTACCAGTCTACTAGCTGCTGCGACAACATTATTTATGGAATTGATTTTGAAGCCATCATTTATTGCCAGCTGCAATGTGTGTGCAAAGCACGGGCTCGAATCCCAGGCCACCAGTTCCCGTGTGGCGAGTGTGATATTACTGGCATTATCGTGGACACACGCTATTATTTTATTTTTCAAGCCCCACTCTTGAGCTGCAGTTTTTAGCCCGTCTGCGAGGTTCTGAGACGTGTGACTTTCGGGCATGGCGCGTGTTTGTAACACAGCAGCTTGCATTTCCCACTCTGCATTCACAAAGTGACACGTTATTGTAACGTATGAATCAACTGTGAGTGAAGTCCATGCATCTGTTGTAATGGCCACTTTGTCTGTGTTGGCTAGAGCAGTTTGAAGACTCTCTTTGCGTTTGTCATACAACTTTTCCAGACGTAGAGTGACGGTTTTCCTAGTTGGAACGCTGTACTCGGGCTCAACGTACGCCATTAATTCCCGAAAACCCTTCCCCTCTACGAAGCTTATAGGGAGCATATCTTTGGCCACCATCCTGGTAATCAATGCCGATATTTTTTCGCTGCAGCTCCGGTCACATTTGCGATAGGGTTGAGCAAAGTCTGTCATGCGTGGTTGTTGTCTTGCATCCTCTTCGCTGCTAGTACTCACCAATGTAGGGTGCACATTATTGATATGTGATAGCATCATTGTTGTGGAGCTATGGTATGCCATTTTTGCATCACATATGTCACACTTGACTTGGTTATCATTAATTTTTTTAAAGTACTGCCAGGCTGCAGAATCTTTTTTGCCGCGTGCCTTCAACATCATTACTTCCTTACTCCTTAGCAGCGCAGGTTGCATGCATTACCCTTGATTGAGAGTGACGTGAAGGCTACCACCCCCCATCCTGGCCCAGGATGTTTAATATTGTTTACATAGGTAGGCCTATCCTCTAAATGCAGTTAGGCCTAATATATTGGCAGGGTTTGTATGACAATATAGCCTTTGCTAAATATTAATTTTATTTAAAAAAAAAAATCCGATTATCGATTATTGATTTTAAAAATCAATTTCGGGTCTGATTAACGATAATCGATTAATCGATTAATCGGACCCATCCCTACTATTTGTTCAGACACTATAACACTGAATTCTTCGTTCATTGTCAATGGGAATTTAATGTCCTCCAGGGGGAGGTAGTTTAGAGACGAGGATTACTGCATGTTTTTTGTGGGTACCTACCCTAAAGCCAAATTCCAATACCCAAAATCTCGGCCACTCGCTCACTCCCACTCGGTCACTCTGGGGAAGGGAACTGGTTGGAATAACGTGTTCCTTCCACGCACTACGTCCGGCTGGGAAATCTCTACCCTGTCAGGTGTAAAGGAGCAACTTGGACACTCAGTCATGAAGGAAGCATGAGTTCAAGTCCGTTGCTCTCCCCAGTTAGGCGGAGGGTGTGTAGAGCCCAGGTTCACATTAGATAATTGACACAGGGTTGAAAAATAGGTTACAAAATCGTAAAAATCGTAAAATATTGAAGAAAATATAGGCTATAACAAATTTCCCACTCCACATCCCCAGCTGCCGGAATATAGGTCTCCAGTTAATAAAGTCTTTCCTTATTCACTTGATTTCAGACCAGAGTCCAGACTGCAGATGAAGATGAACTCTCCAGACTCATAAGAACTACAATACCCATGATGCATCACTCCCGGGTGAAGATGAACTCTCCAGACTTAGCCCGGGACGTTTCTATTAAACAGGAAGCTGAATACGTTTCTATTAAACGGGAAGCTGAAGACGTTTCTATTAAACGGGAAGCTGAAGACGTTTCTAATATTAAACAGGAAGCTGAAGACGTTTCTATTAAACGGGAAGCTGAAGACGTTTCTAATATTAAACAGGAAGCTGAAGACGTTTCTATTAAACAGGAAGCTGAAGAGTTTTCTAATAAACAGGAAGTTGAAGACGTTTCTATTAAACACGAAGCTGAAGACCTTTCTATTAAACAGGAAGCTGAAGACCACCCACACCTCGGTAAGTTGCATGTTGCATGTAGCTGGGGTGAAAGCCCAAGACAAATTTCCCTTGTGGACAATACAATTTACCTTGGCCTTGATGTGCTCTTCCTTTCTTTTTTTGTTCTGTAGGGCTGCCATAATGTCTTAATTTCACTGTACAATAACAATGGCAAACTAGAACGTATTGTAACTAGTAGTATAAATAGTGCAAATGTTTGACTTTGTATCTATGTCTGTGTGTTGTGTCTGGGAGTAGATTTGCTTCCGGCTCTTCAGATTGGGAGCACCTGTTTCCATTATCCTAATTGTCATCAGTTACACACCTGCTTACATAGCTGATGGTTGACCCTGATCAACTAAGTATTAGTTCCTGAAGTACAGAGGGTTAGTTCACTAAGTATTGAGTGTTTAAGTGGTTACGTACAGATTAGTATAGAGTGTTTAAGTACAGAGATTTAGTTCACTCAAGTATTGAGTGTTTAAGTGGTTAACAACTTTCAAACTAGTATTTGCAAGCTTAGCGTCTGCACTTTCTTACTCTTTACCAAACCGAAACATTATCATTATGTGCGACGCAACTTCTATGTGGTGTGGAAAAAGACTTGCTTGGTAAATAGCAGTAATACTCGTTCACATGAAGATACAAGCACCAAAATTGGCACACATACTCCTTAGGGATTGCTCTTTTCATAAAACCAAATAAAATTCCAAGATGGCGGCCATTTTTCAAGAACATACAGTAATCTTGCATTTCTCAAAAATAAAACCCCATAGACATGTCCTATTTGAATGATCTTGGTGTCAAATCATACATTTTTCACTATGTATAGAATCCAAATGTGGACCCATGGACTTATACTCACAGGCTTCCTTGTACCATATATCAGTCCCAGAATCTTAATATTCTGCTAAATTAGAGGTTTGTGTTATGTCTGACTTGGGTAAAATGGATGGTAGTGTATATCTTAGTATTGTTAAAGGGCCCCTCGCTGGGGGCGGAGCCGAGGAGCGAGTGGAGGACGCGAGGGGAGTGAGCGAGTGTGAAAGTTGCGGTATTGGAATTTGGCTTAGGGGACACATGAGGAGAACATGCAAACTCCACACAGAGAGGCCCTTTTGCTGTGGAGGGCAGTAATCCTGGTCTCTAAAGGGTTTGTGTGTGTGTGGGGGGGGCGGGGGGGAAGGGGCATGTAATGTAGTAACTAATGCTGTCAAAGTTAACACGTTATTAATGCATTAACGCAACACCTTATTAACAGCACTAATTGTTTTATCGCATTAACGCAACAAAAAAAAAACACAGCGATTGGCAGGCGGGATGTTGAGGAATATTGGTTCCTGCAATGCACTCCCTTCCCAGACCCCTTGTTAGGATGTTTTAAGTGGAGTAACAGCCTTCCATTTACATTTCACAAAGGTTTTGCTCGTGTCATACGTTCCAGTCCAAAAAAGCTTGAGAAACCTGTGCAATTCATCCATCCAGACCCAAAAGCAAAACCCCCGCTGTTAATTTTGCATTGCATTGTAAACAGCTGTGCCTCGTTATAGCCACACACGTTTCAAACTTGCGGTCACAGTCGCGATACTTTTCAGTTGTGTGGTACTTGTTTATGGATTTAACTGTAACAGAAAGTTATATCCAGGCTATCCACAGTCCCATCTCCCAGTCACAGAGCTGGGACTGACAGTACACACAGAGAGACGAGCAGCAGCAGCCAGACGCACCAGCTGCTAGCTAGAAGCCAGAGGTGTTGCCAGTATAACTCTATGGCAGAAACAAGCCACCTACCGTAGGTCTATACAAAATAAGACAAAAAGAAGCAACACTGGTCGTTTTTGGCCAGTGTTGCCAAATAAGCGATTAGTAAGTAATTTAATTTAATTTATAAGTGATTTTGGGATTATTTTTGTAGATTGAAAAAATATTGGGGGTCCTTTGCTCTTGGCATGAAAATGTTTGAGAAACACTGCTCTAGACCAATATTAGACAAAGTTTGAGCCGCAAACACATTGCGCTCTCTCTTCTCCTTTTGTATAAATTAAATAGGCCTATTCATGATTCTGCTTATAGAGAAGTAGCCTATGTTAGTTTGTTTTATGGAAACAGTTGTTTGTGTTGAATGTGCTAATTGCACAGAATTATTCAAAAGAGAGAAAATGGGCAAGCCATAAAATAATGCACATTGCACTTGTCTTTTCATACGTCATGGGGAAAAAAGGTAAATAAAAAAAGTTACATTAATGTTGTCAAACCTGATCGGAGCATCTCTACAATACAGCATTTTCTTTCAGTTCATCATTGAATTTAGAGCAAAAAAGGTTTTGCGATTAATTGCGATTAATCGCG
Source organism: Protomyctophum bolini (assembly GCF_963924005.1). Classification (NCBI taxonomy): domain Eukaryota; kingdom Metazoa; phylum Chordata; class Actinopteri; order Myctophiformes; family Myctophidae; genus Protomyctophum; species Protomyctophum bolini. The sequence goes on from NC_137871.1 coordinate 3,090,430, forward strand.
TGATTAACTACACAAATCATGCGATTAATCGCGATTAAAAATTTTAATCGCCTGACAGCACTAGTAGTAACTCAACAGAGTGGATGTCAATGCGCAGTGGCCTAGTCTCTACCCTTTGACCTTTTTGACTTGGGTAACCCTGCCAGGAGTACAAGACTCCTGCCCACATAGCTCTGGGGGTCATGGAGACACTCAAACTGCCCCACCCGTCGAGGCAGGAGGTAGTCTTTTTTTGTCATTTTTTCAAAGTTTTTTTTGACATGTAGGCAGTAGGCCTATACTTGTTATTTATAGTACAATAGTATAGTAGGCCTATACTACAACGCTTCTAAACCTCGCACCTGCAGTTGCACAGTGCCATGCAGGTCAGACCAAAGGAGTAGCATTTGCATCGACAGCAGCATTCCGACTTGCATCCACACTTGGTCAGCTGCTGGCAACTCTCTGCAATGGGTGGGAGCTCAGTCCTGCATTTCTGGTTGACATACTGTCGACTGACCCTACGTCCACGCTTCGATCTAGTTACAGCTTTCAGACTAGATGGCCGGTAAAGATCTATCACAATGTCTTGGTCGAGTATGCTTTTATTGTAGGAAGGACATCAAGCATTGCGTACTCTTCAAACGTCTTTGAACTCCTTGGGGTCAGACTGTTCACCAACGCTACACCATCAATGATGTTTTCCACCATCACTGAGGGCAGCAAGATGTAACTGGTTCTCATGACGGAAGAACTCCTTCAAGTCACACTCTCTGCTCTGGCATGATATGAACAGCTTTTGACAGTCTTCCTTCAGCACTTTTAGCTTTGAGTGGCTGGTACCTGTCGGAAGAAGTCAACCCTATTCCTCTTGATTGTTTCATAGAAGGTGGATTCTTCTTTCCCCTCCAGTCCCTTCATACACTTCTGGAAACGGACCTTGCCTTTCTCAAGGTGTGTGCCAATCAGCTCGGCGGCAGTGGGGTGCGCAATATCCTTTGTATCAAATGATAGCAGGTCCTGACTCTCCTCCTGGAAAGGATTGCCCATATCTTTCATGGCTTGTGAGAGCTTTTCTACTTTCTCAAGGAACCCTCTTTGTACTCGTTCTGTCTCATGATGGCTGGTGTGTTTAATACCCTCTTTGGCCCCACATGCTGCCTCATACTGTGAAACCAAGTGGCTGACTTCAGGACCATCCATCTTTTCAGTGCTGATGGGTCTTCAGTCACGCCAATCGCACCCCCGTCTGCCTTGATGACAGCGGTGGCCTGCTCGTGAGCTTGGTCAATAGCCATTGCTGAGAACTGTCGGCTCGATTTATGTACAACAAAGTTTCCGCTCTCGAAGTCATGACCTATTCATTAGTCATGAATAAGCCCCCTTACCCTTGGCTCGGCTATCCCGCGCGGCTGTCTAACTAAACATCATACGTGGTAAACTACATGTAATCTACTAGCTAACTGATGTGGGGCTTATTAGACAACATTTGGGACACTGAAGTCATTATTTAGCTACACTAAACTAATTACTCAGCTGATACTGATGCTGAGTTTCACAGCAGCGGTGCCACCAGTGTGCCCTGGCTGTGCATTGACATCCGCTCTGTTGAGGTACTACCCCCCCCCCCCCCCCCACACACACACACGCACACACGCACACGCACACGCACATGCACACGCACACGCACACTATAAACCTCTAACAATACTAAGATATACACTACCACCCATCTTACCCGAGTCATACATAACACAAACCTCTAATTTAGCAGAATATTAGGATTCCGGGACTGATATATGGTACAAGGAAGCCAGTGAGTAAGTCCATGGGTCCAAATTTGGATTCTACATAGTGAAAAATGTATGATTCGACACCAAGATCATTCAAATAGGACAAGTCTATGGGATGTTATTGCAAAATGCAATATTACTGTATATTCTATTCAATGGCGGCCATCATGAAAAATGGCCGCCATTTTTTTTGGCCAGATGGTTTTATGAAAAGAGCAAGGCCTACGGAGTATGTGTGCCAATTTTGGTGCTTGTAAGTGAACACTTCTCCTGTAATTTGAACTTTATCTGCCCCGCTATGGCCAACTGGCAGCGTGAACAAGACATTTGGCACTGATCACTTGTGAATTGCAGTGGAAGCAGCAACTCTTGATCAGTATGTTCAAATGCCAAGGAGTACAAGTGAGTTTTCAGACGTGATTTAAACACAGACAAGGATTGAGAAGCTCTGACATGAGGTGGAAGTTCATTCCAGAGTGTGGGTGCTACAACAGAACATTACCTATCCCCCCAGGATTTCAGCTTTGATTTAGGGATCTTGAGAAGTGACTGGTCAGTCGACCTCAGGGCCTTTGTCGATACTTTGGGAGCTAGTTCCGAAATATAGATTGGTGCCAACCCATTTAAAGCAAACATTAAATTCTTAAACTGGATCCTTTAGCGCACAGGAAGCCAGTGTAGGGAGGCAAGGATCGGGGAGATGTGATCGTACTTCCGTGTCCCTGTTAAGAGGCGAGCGGCCGTGTTTTTGACTAACTGTAGTCGTGACAGACAGGCTTGGGTAACACCAACATACAGTCAGGTTGAAATAAAAGCATGTATGAGAAGTTCAAAATCATTAAAAGTTACAGCAGACTTTACTTTCGCTAAAAGCCTCAACTGATAAAAACTGGATTTTACCACATAATTGATCTGTTTGTCCAACTTAAAATCAATGTCCAATTTGACACCAAGGTTTGTGACCACCGGTTTTAAAAACGGTTGCAGGGGGCCCAAATCCAGAGAGGAGGTGTCACAGGCAGTGCTGGGTCTGAACACCATGACCTCTGTTTTACTTTCATTGAAATTAAGAAAGTTCAGGGCCATCCATGCTTTTATGTCCTTAAGACATTCCAGCAGAGTGTTAAGGGAGGTGGTGCATGGGATCCTTTTTATTCAGGGGCAAGTAGATTTGTGAGGCGTCTGCGTAAAAGTGGTAGGGGATGCCATGCTTTAAAAAAATCAAACCCAGAGGGAGGAGATAAAGAGAAAAAAGGATGGGGCCCAAAACTGAGCCCTGTGGGACTCCACATGGGAGAGGGGCAGAAGATGATGTGGAGACACCTAGGGCTACGGAGAAGGATCTGTTTGACAGATATGATCGGAACCAGTTTAACGCTGTGTTAATGCCTCTTATACCCACACAACACTCTAGTCGGGAGAGGAGAATGTTGCGTTACATACCGGCGGTATGGTGATATTGCGGTTATTGCACCCAGCCCTACTCGCCAAGCATCTGTTCATTTCACCCTGGCGCCACAGTCCAGGCGTATTCCAGTTGTGTTGCCTCGGTCTGCTGCTGCAGATCAGCCCACCAACGAGCTCGCCTCTGTGGCGAAAAGTAAACAACCCCCTTCCAATGTCCCATTGTTTACCACAAAGCACTAGGGCTGACCTTCGATTCCGTATTTGATGATCGATTCAAAATCGATTCCCGCGTTTCGAACGTCGATGCTTCGAAACGTCAACGGGGGGGGGGGGGGTGCGAGTCGCGAGGCGGGGGAGGCGCGCGGCGCGCGCGATGCGAGCAGTGACTCTTTGGCTTAAACAACGATATAGCGGAGAGAAAGGCATGCTTGTATTGGTCTCATTTATTTTAAACAATAAGCAACAACAGTTGCAGCCTTCATGAAAGCAGTGACGCACAAATAATTAGGCTTAATAAAACATCCGACCGTAACAAGTCAACTGCCTGAGACAGGCATTACCTCTCCATCAAATAAAAATATATATAATCCAAACTCCTCTGTCAATTGTAAACGAACGGTAACATGAATTAACTTTTCAAGCCTGACACTTGTCAGAAATAAAATCAACCACGGTTGATTTGATTGATCATAAAGTTAATGTGACTGTGAGTGTGCGTATGGGAAAAAATATATAAACTTCACAGATTATAGATCACTTGGAATTATAACAATCTGAGTATTGCCTGAATAATGCCACTAGTGAAATCCCATTTTTTTATCGACATGCGATGCCGATGGAGAAATCCCACATAGTTAAATTTACCTCATAGTCATGCTGCATGCGCTGTTGGTCGATGAAGAATTATAATCCAAGGTTTGTCAATCATATTATGGTTTATGGTTGAAAGTAAACCATAATATTAAAGTAAACTCTAAGAAGAGATCTGCAGACTGCAGTGCAGAATGCATGCAGCTCCGCTTGCTAATTGAGTTGACATTTGCGCAACTTCACTGCATTACAGTAATTAGTTATTTGCCAGCACCTGCTCCAATATAGGCCTAAATCAAACTTTATTTATATAGCACATTTAAAACAATAAAAGCTGACCAAAGTGCTGTAGGCCTACAGGCTGAAACAAGTGGAGCATTGCATCACCATTGGCGCACAAAAAAAAGCATAATTAAAAGACAAAACACAGGCAAATAGTATAGGCAACATAATTACAATAATACGATCAGGTGCAATTAAATGCCAAAGAGAAAAGGTGTTTTGGTTTGGGTCTGTAGGAGCAAAAAAAATCAATTCTTCGGTGCACTGAGCGCACTCACCATGTGAATCCAAGCAGCGCAATGGCTCATCGATAAAAGTTGAGATTTTATAGTGTCATTATTCAGGCAATACTCAACAGATTGTTATAATTCCAAGTGATCTATAATCTGTGAAGTTTATATTTTCATTTTCGTGTAAGTAATGTTTTTATATGACTTATCAAACATGGTAGCCTATATTTAATGTCCACTGAGCTGTGGTGCATGCGCTTGCCTTCCTTGTTAACACGGGGAAAGAGGAGGCGCTGCGAGGCGCAAGCATGGCTCGCGGACCAAATGGGGCCGTCTCGCGGACCAAAAGCGGCCGCTTTTTTTTAATGACTATTCGATTCAAAATTTAAAAATCGATTCCCGTGCGTATCGATTGAACGTCGATTAATCGATTTTTTTGGGTCAGCCCTACAAAGCACCCTCGCCTCCCTGGGCGCTCCAGCTCCCTGCACACTCGCTCATCCCCTCCACAATCAGTGGCTATCATTGGTGACTCGATATAAAAGTAGTAAATATTCGTATTTCCTCCAATGTTTTAATTTATTGTTATCCAGGTGCAAACTCACTTTTCATCCTCAACCGCCTTCCCACCATTCTGGCATCTCTTCCTCCTACTGTGAAGAAAATAGTCCTCCATGTCGGCGTGAATGGTAAACAGTCCACTGACACTCGTCAAAACTTTAAAAACATCCTGGATATCCTCATCAGCTGCAGTAAACAAGGTGGTGGTTTAGCTGCTGTTCTCAAACAACCGTTTAATTGCCGTTCTGTGGTGGTTGGTGCTTTTAACACCTTTGAGGTGCATATCTTCAGGATTGGCATATCAAATCCTTTTTATTCTATTTTGATCTACCGCGTACCTGGCCCAAACAAGTGTTTGTATCTTCGGGTTACTTTAGTAACCTCAGTTATATAAGTGACTCAAGAGAGAGAGAGTCATATGGGGTCCAAGCCACTAAGTTATCTTAAGTACCTCTCGGAGAGAGTCATATGGGGAACATAACGCTCCCGTATGATCGCCTTCGGCTGATAGAAAATTCGACCCTAGGATCATCTCGATTGGAGAGAGACCGAACGCAAAGGAGGCCCAAGAGGCCAACCCTGCGCGCTCACCCAAAAGAGACATCCCTTATAAAAGATGTCCCTGACCCAGGGCCGACAGCTCTGCTGTTCCAGCCCTGCCGGTCAGAGGACACGATGGTCACCCATCCCTAATGGTCAGGGGCCAGAAGGGACCCATGACCTTATGAAAAATGTCCATGACCCAGGGCCGACAGCTCTGCTGTTCCAGCCCTGCCAGTCAGAGGACACGATGGTCACCCATCCCTAATGGTCGGGGGCCAGAAGGGACCCTTGACCTTAAAAAGACCAGTCAGACTCCCTGACTCAGGTCGGCGGCAACCCCCAGGACCGCATGTCCTAGGGTTGCAGGGGCCACATCCAGGTTATAATACGTGGCAAAAGTCGACGGAGACGACCAACTCGCCGCAGCACAGACATCCTGAAAAGGGACACCCCTGGCCAGGGCCCAGGATGTAGACAAACCTCTTGTAGAGTGTGCACGTAGGCCCTCTGGGGGTTCAGTACCACATGAGATATAGGCTAACCTTATAGCCTCCACAATCCACTGCGAGAGTCTCACTTTCAAAATGGGTTTACCCTTCCATTGGGAACCCCAGGCCACAAAGAGCTGCTCACCCAGCCTGAAGGGGGCAGTCCTTGACCTGTAAACTTTCAAGGCTCTCACCGGACAGAGACAGTGTAGTCTCTTATCCTCCACCGAAGAGAAGGGAGGAGGATAGAAAGCCGTGAGATGCACGGGCGAGCAGCCCGCGGGAAAAGTCTTAGGTAGAAACGAAAGGTTCGGCCTGAGCGTGACCCTGGTGTCATTACCACTGAATCTCAAGCAGCTGCTGCTCACTGAGAGCGTGTGCATGTCACCAGCCCGCTTTGCTGTCGTCAGGGCAACGAGCAAAGCGGTCTTCAGAGAGAGAAACTTCAGGTCCACCGTTTCCAGTGGCTCGAAGGGGTCTCTCATTAAGGAGTCTTTACTATTACTATTGTCAGATCCAACGAGGGGACCAGAGATTTGGCGACGGGTCTGAGGCGCGTAACTCCTTTCATGAACTGACGGATCAGCAGGTGTTCACTGACTGGTCTGTTGTTCATCCCAACATGATAGGCCGCTATGGCCGCCAGGTTGATCTTGACTGAGGAGAGACCGAGACCCCTGTCCAAGAACTCCTGTAGGAAAATCAGAATGTGTCTCACAGACGCCTGAAAAGGGAAGACCTCTTCCTGTCTGTCCGAGCACCAACGCTCAAACACATGCCAAGCAGTGTTATAACGTCGTCTGGTGGAGGCAGCCCTGGCGCCAAGGATGGTTCTACGACATTTGGAGGCAGGCCAGTCGCTTCTAGCGACGCCCCTTCACGGGCCAAACCCAGAGATCTAGGCCCTGAGGACGTGGGTGAAAGATCTCTCCTCCGGCCTGGGTCAGTAGGTCCCTCCACAGAGGGAGCTGCCATGAATCTTTGAACAAGAGAGGGACTATGTCCTGTCTCCAAGATCCCCAGGCTGGGGCTACCAGCAGTAGCTCCAATCCCTGATCCCGCACCCTGGCTAGGACATGAGGAATCAGTTCCAACGGCGGGAACGCGTAAAGCAGTCCCCGAGGCCACGGATGCGCTAGCGCATCGAGGCCGAGTGGAGGGGAACCTGACAGAGAGAAGAACATAGGAAGCCTGTTGTTCGTCTTCGAGGCGAAGAGGTCCGCCCCCGGCCTGCCGAACTTGGTCCAGACCAAGTCCGCTACCCTGGGGTTCAGGGACCACTCGCTGTAGCGTAATGGTCCCCTGGATAGTAGGTCGGCCCCCTCGTTGAGGCGGCCTGGGACGTGGCACGCTGAGAGCGACAGCAGACGGCCGTCGCACCAAACCAGGAGTCGGTGAGCCAGGGAGCACAGGCGAGGAGACCGGAGTCCCCCCTGCCTGTTGATGTAACAAACCGTCGTGGTGTCGTCTGAACGAACCAGGACGTGGTGACCCCTGAGGAATTGTTCGAATTCTCGGAGTGACAGGAACACCGCCAGTAGTTCCAGGTAGTTGATGTGGGAGGAACGCAACGCGGCATCCCACACCCCCCTGGCCGTCCTCCCGTCATGGGTGGCGCCCCAACCGGAGAGGCTGGCGTCGGTGGTGACCAACCTCCTGACTGTGGGGAGATCCATCGGGACGCCCTCCGTCAGAACACCTCTGTTCGACCATCATTTCAGAGCCAGAGTGCAGTTCGAGGATACTGTCACTCTGCGTTTCGTGAACCTGGTGGACAGACAGAGGGATTTCAGCCAATGCTGAAAAGGCCTCATATGGAGTCTGCCCAGACCCACCAGAGAGATGGCCGAGGCCATGAGTCCGGCCATCCGTAGACACGTACCCAGTGAAAGTGTGCGGCCTGTCTTGAACATGGACACGCACTTCAGGAGGTCGTTGACCCTGTCCCGACTCAGCTGAGCCCTGTAGGAGACCAGAGTGATGCCTATGAAATCCGTGGATTGGGTAGGCGTCATCATGCTCTTGGCTAGGTTTATCCTGAAACCCAGTGAGGTCACATGGGACACGACCTGAGTCGTGTTCCTCGTGGCCTCCTCCGCTGAATCCGAACATAGGAGCCAGTCGTCTATGTAACTGGACACCCGTAGACCCAGAAGTCTCAGGGGTGCCAGCGCGGCCTCCGTACAGCGGACAGACACTCTAGGACTGAGGGACATCCCGAATGGAAGGACTGTGTACTCGTAAGCCTTTTCCTGGAACCCAAACCGCAGGAACTTCCTGTGAGGCGGGTAAATAGGGATGTGGAAATAGGCGTCTTTCAGATCTATGGATGTGAACCAGTCGCCTGGGCGTATGGAGCGCACCAGAGACTTGGCCGTCAGCATCTTGAACTGAAAAGACTTGAGGTGCTTGTTGAGTATCCGCAGGTCCAGGATGGGACGTAGGCCCCCCCCCCTTCTTCTTGACCAGAAAGTAGCGGGAATAGAACCCGCTGCGACGCTGGGCCAAGGGTACCTCTCTGACGGCACCCTTCTCCAGCAAGGAGGCGATCTCCTGTTGGAGAACCAGACCCTCTTGACCCCTGGCGTTGGTGAAGATGACCTCTGAAAACGCTGGGGGTGTTCTGGCGAACTGGAGTCTGTAGCCCTTCGCTATGGTGTTGAGGATCCACGGGGATGCTCCGCACCGCTCCCACTGTGCCAGGGGCTTGGCTAGTGGGTTCTCTCCGGCCATGGGAGGCGCGCCCCGCCTGGGGGCAGTGTTCCCTGGCATGTCGAAGAAAAATTGGGCATGACCCGTCTCCCCAGTGGCGTTTTGGTACGCCACTGACCTCATGCCCTGCCCCACTGCGTCGGGGGGCCCATGGGGCTCCCCTGGCAGTGGGTTCATGTCCCCCCTCTGTCGATATTGTTTTGTTTTTTTGTTTTGGGGCAAAGCCTTTATTACAGAAAAAACAGAAAGTGCTGTATGCATGTAAACAATATGCTGGGACTGGGTAGTGCAGAGGCATTGAGATGCTTTGCAGACGCTATCACAAGGGCGTAGTGCTTTGCGTTCGCCGCCGCGGCCTCTCTGTCACGCCTGTCAGGAAGGACAGGGTCGCGTGTCAAAGGCGTGATGTGGGGGGAGGTGGGATTGAGGAGAAAGGCTCCAACTATGCGGTCGATGGCTGGCAGCTTGTCGAAGCATAGGGAGGGCATCTCAACCGTGTCCAGAGGGACACGAGAGAGGCCTGGCGGAAAAGATCCACCAGGTCCCTCTCGTCAAGCGGTAGTGTCGGGTCAGCGGGCCAAGGCTGCCTGGTCCGGGACGTCCTGGGGTAGGGGCCGGTCGCGGTCCACCAAGACCACCCCTGGGGGGTCGGCCTCATCTGGAGCATCGGCCTCGTCTGGGGCATCGGCGTCGTAGGCCAAAGGGTCGTCGTAGCCGATCTCATCCAGGATCCTATAGTCGTCCAGTCGGTCCTGGTACGGTGGTAGGTCGTCCATTGGACGTTCATCGTCCAGTACGTCACCCCATCTCTGGCCATTGGCCAGGTAGAGAGGGGGGAGGTCATCGATGGAGAGAGAACGGTGTCTAGAGGGCCGGTCGATGCTGTAGTCATCGTCGAGGCTGTAGGACCGTTGAGGGGAACGGTCTAGGTAGTAGTCTCTGTCAGACTGAAACAGCAGGGGCAGAAACCTGGCGTCTCGAAAGCCTGGCGGGCGTGTGTTAGTCCCAGGCAGAACATGCAGCGAGAATGTCTGTCCTCGGGGGACAGCAGGTTGTCACAGGTGCGTGAGAAACACACAAGGGGGCGATCCTCCTCTGGGAGCTGGGGAGGGCTGTCGCCACCACCGCAGGCCATCTTGGGTACTGGTTGTAGCTTGAGAAGAAACAGTAGCCCAGAAGGAAACTTATTATTTATTTTTTTTCTTTTTTTTTTAGAGTTATAATATAATATTATTGTTTGACAACTAATAATATATATTATAACAGTAAAAATAGTGTGAGGAGAATAGTCTGGTACTCACACAGGTGTAGAAAGAAGGTGAGGATAAAGTCACAATATATATATATTATTGTTTTACAACTAATAATATATATATTTGCAACAGCAATGTAGTGTGAGGAGAAGGATCTGGTACTCACAAAACAGTGTTGAAGAAACAGGAGTCCAAACAGAGAGAAGCCACGTTTTACAACTGTGGCGCCGAGTGAAGCTGCTGTTTCTAGAAGGTACCGGACTACGGGAAGGCCGCAAAGCCTGGGACTCGTGTAGCGAGGCCGTAACGCTGTTGTTGCTTCAGGTCCGACGACACAGAGCAGGGCGGCGTTCCATCGGTAGCGCGGACTGCGTCACGTAGAGCAGGCCCGTGGTCTTCTAACCCGCACGTGCGAGGGACGCTAGAGAGGGCTAAGTTAGCGCCTGACGGCCGGAAACTTAGCTAACGTCTCGCGGAGCTAAGAGGCTAGCGGCTGCGTTAGCGGGAGCTAGCTAACCCAAAGGGCTAGCGAAACTGCGGAGGCTGCGAGGAATGACGTTGCTCAGGGCGGACCTTAGGTTATATACCCGGTGGGTGGGGATATAACTACGCCATGAGCGACAGTTCACGATCCAATGGAATTGTTCCGTGAGTGTATGTTAGGCTGTGTGCCTGCGCCATCTAGTGGCTTGGACCCCATATGACTCTCTCCGAGAGGTATTTAAGATAACTGACCATGAGGCCATTTCTTTTAATATTGTTTTTGATGTTGACACTATACTCACTAAACGCAGCATCCGTTCACGCACTCTCAATAGCCACTCTGCCAAAAAATTCACAGATATTTTCACTCTTCTGAGTAATAACGTGACCTTCCCTACTGAGACAAACCATTTAGTTGGCTGTTTTAATAAATTGCTACTCACAATTCTTCCCCGTGGATAAATGAAAACATACATGGCCTGAAAAGAGACTGCCGCAGGGCAGTGCGGAAGTGGAAAAATAGCAAACTGGAGTTCCATTATGGTCAAATGAAAGAATTGCTCTATAATTAAAATCAAACATTGAAGCAGGCAAGATATGCTTATTTCTCTGAACTCGTAAATAAGAACAGGAATCCTAGACTTCTGTTCTCTACAGTCGACATATTTGTTAACCCTGCTCCTACGCCTGTCCCAGTCTCTTCTAACAATGACTGTGAGATGTTTTTATCATTCTTTTTAAATAAGATCTCTGATATAAGGAACTCTATTTTGCCTCCATCTACTTGCCATTATCCAGTCACTTCCTTTGAATTACAGACCACAGATATCCAAACTCCCTTTCATTTCTAAGATCTTAGAGAAAATGTTTGAACAGTTACTTTTAACAGTAGATAATAATTAAATATTTGTTTTCAATCAGGCTTCCGCACAAAGCACAGTACCGAAACAGCACTCCTCCGGGTCTCAAATGACATTTTGATGCGTGCAGACTCTGGGGAATGTTCGGTCCTGTTACTGCTTGACCTAAGTGCCGCTTTCGACACAATAGACCATTCCATACGTATTAATAGGCTTGAGGAATGGGTAGGTATATGGGGGTATATGGGGGGCACTGCTTTACAGTGGTTTGCCTCTTACCTGTCAAATAGGACTGTCGCTGTCTCCATCAATGACCATGTGGCAGCCTCCGCGCACTTAAACTGTGGTGTGCCTCAAGGTTCCATTCTTGGCCCTGTTTTATTTTCCCTGTATATGCTACCTCTCTGTTTTAATTAGTCGTTTTAATCACATTTCATATCATTGTTATGCTGATGACACCCAATTGTATTTTTATTTTAAATCCTCTCAGCATTCTAACTTATCTATTTTAAAATAATGTCTTAATTCCATTAAGGACTGGACGTCCCAAAACTTTTTACAGTTGAACCCTGACAAGACTGAGATCCTAATTATAGGACCCGAGAGCACCCACTGTGAAATACAGCAGTCTATGGGTATTACAGCAAATTTTACGAAGGTATCAAAAAACCTAGGTGTACTTTTTGATCACCAAATGAGATGTAAAAATGGTTGTCCAAAATTAAGACTTTATTAACACCACAAGACCTGGAAAAACCTTTCCACGCTTTTATTTCGTCCCGCCTGGACTATTGTAATTCCTTGTTTACAACGTTGAGTCACTCCTCTATATACCGCCTCCAGAATGCGGCTGCTAGACTGTTAACCAATACACAAAGGAGGTCAAACATCACTCCTGTGCTTGCAGCCTTGCATTGGCTACCAATCGACTCCAGAATTCAATTAAAAATGATTAATTACTTATAAATCTCTTCATGGGCTGGGCCCAATTTATTTATGTGAACTGGTGCACCCCAAGGTGAATATGAGACAACTTAGGTCTTCAGACAAAGGTTTTCTCATTATGCCCGCCACTAAGCTGCGAACCAAAGGAGATCGAGCTTATGCATTTGTTGCACCTACGCTGTGGAATGATTTACCACAGTTGGCATCTTTAAGAAGCTACTGAAAACGCATTTGTACCGCAAACATTTTGGTTTGCTTCAGTGATTGCTTCAATTTTCTGTTGATTTCAATGTACTGTTCTATCTTATCTATTTCTAGGTACTGTCTTTGCGGCTCTGTTTCTTATTTCATTGTTGGTTTATTTTTGATTGAGATGTTCTTGTTTTATTCCTTTTATTTTATTGTACAGCACCTTGTAACAACTGTTTTGAAAGGCGCTCTATAAAATTACCTTACCTTACCTAACAATCTGGGCTCTAACAGAGGCTACCTTGTCAACAAAGAAGTGTAGACATTTCTCACTCATTTCTGGTGAAGCATCCAGGCTGGTGGACTGTGGAGTTACCAGGATGGAGTTGATTGTTTTAAATGGAACACAGGGTTTGTGGCAGTTGTTTGAAATTATATCAGAAAAATATTTCATGCTTTCGGCTTTTACAGTATTCTGATAAACTTTCCAGGCTTCCCTCAAAATCTCAAATGAGACCTGCAACCTATATTTTCTTCACTTGCGCTCTGCTCTCCTGCATTCTCGCCTGGCAGCACGAGTAATGTCATTTAGCCATGGTTCACAGTGTTGTTTAGGACGCATGACTTTGAGTGGAGCTACGGTGTTAAGAGCGCTGGTGCAAGTGGACATAAATGATGAGGTTAAATCCTCTGTGGTCAAAGGAACACCAGTGTCAGAGTTATAACTCTGAAACGCAGTTGAGAACCGCGCAGCAGTGGAGGGGTTAATCATACGGCGCAATCGGGCTGGGGCGAGTGGTTTAGAGCTCTGATAGGGGAGCGAGATGTCGAAAAACAAAGGCATATGTGCTTCCAAAAACAAATGTCAGGGACAGCACAAACCCACACACAGCTGAGATGGAGAAATGGCGTGCCACACACACTGGCGCCATCTCTCGCGCAGACTCAGTCAGTCCTCACGGACTGTCAATACACGACTTCCTCGTTCAGCTCAGCCCCTCGTTCAGCCTCGTACTACATGGTCATTATTCATTTTGGTGTTAAACTAACTAAATATATTACTAAACATTACTTTTTCAGTATCTTTGCTAAAATCTTTCAGAACAGTAATAACCTGTAGTTAATAACGGTTTAGTCAATCTTATCTTGGTAGGTAATGTTTTATTTTGTCAATGGAACATGGAAGAAGAATGGATTTACATTTTAGGAATCCAGTGTTGACCATCATTATGTTTCTGCTCCTAGACATCCTGCACATGGTTGTGTAAAGAGGAGGCTTCTCCTGAAGAGGACAGGAGCCACAGTCTGCTCCAGGAGGAACCAGAGACTCCACACATTAAAGAGGAACAGGAGGAGCATAAAGAACAGGAGGAGCTTAAAGAAGAACAGGAGGAGCTACTTCAAAGACCAGAGGAACCTGTTGGGTCAACGCTGACATTACTAGCAGTGAAAGGTGAAGAAGAAAATGAAGATGAGGATGATGAAGAAGACATATCTTCCCACTGCTCTGAGATTGAAGTTGAACTTGAATCTGACACTGAAGTCACTGAAGACAGTGATGATTGGGGGGAGACCAATGAAGACGATGATGACGAACAGCATGACAAGAGTTTCAGTGACTCAGGTTCCCTGAAGAAGCACCAGCTTGTCCACACTGGAGAAAAAACATTCCAATGTAAACATTGTGACAAGAGTTTCAGACGATCAGCTGACCTGAAGAGACACCAGTGTGTCCACACAGGAGAAAAACCTTTCCAATGTAAACATTGTGACAAGAGTTTCAATCAGTTCCATCACCAGAAGGCACACGAGCGTGTCCACACAGGAGAAAAACCTTTCCAATGTCAACTTTGTGGCAAGAGTTTTGCTGATTCATCCAACTTGAAAACACACCTTCGTATCCACACTGGAGATAAACCTTTCCAATGTAAACCTTGTGACAAGAGTTTCATTCAGTTGAGTAACCTGAAGTCACACCTTCGTGTCCACACTGGAGATAAACCTTTCCAATGTAAACATTGTGACAAGAGTTTCATTCAGTTGAGTAACCTGAAGTCACACCTTCGTGTCCACAGTGGATAAAAACCTTTCCAATGTAAACATTGTGACAAGAGTTTAATATGGTCACATCACCTTAAGGCACACCAGTGTGTCCACACTGTAGAAAAACCTTTCCAATGTCAACATTGTGACAAGAGTTTTACTGTATCATCCAACTTGAAATCACACCTAACCTTTCCAATGTAAACATTGTGACAAGAGTTTCATACAGTCACATCACCTTAAGGCACACCAGCGTGTCCACACAGGAGAAAACCTTTCAGTCTGTCAGTTAAACTGAAGATAAACCTTCGTCTTCACACAGGAGAAACACCTTTTCACTGTAAAATGTGTAACAAGACAAGACACTCATCTCTCCTTAAGCGACACCTCCGTGTCCACACTGGACAAAAACCTTTCCAATGTAAACATTGTGACAAGAGTTTAATGTTGTCACATCACCTTAAGGCACAAAAAAAAAAACCCCACTATAAATGAGCTCGCAGGGAAGATCAAATTAAACAGCTGTATTATTATACTGATCCTATATTTCAAAACAAATATGGGTAAATTCTCCTTCTACAGCACGGCCACCCAGGCGTGGAATGCTCTGACCCCTTCCCTCAAAAAATGCAGATCACTTACATATTTTAAAGCAGGCCTGAAAGTCCACCTTTCAGCAGGCCCAATGCAGAGGAAATGATCACATCTCTTTTAAACAGGTGACCACGCCCCCTCCTAACTTTCTTCCACTCCGTACATATAGCGTTTTATATTTCCCTGTAATGATATATTTTGTTTTGTTACTGATGATATTGATTTTTTGTTGAAGGGTGCTAGCTCGTCCTATTGGGCTTTGTCTTTGTCTGAACACAAACACGATGATTTGATTGGCTGATCATAGAGATGATTTGATTTTCTGATGTACATATTGGGGATAAAAAGAGGGGGCAGAAAAGGTGATTTGTAATGATTTGATTGGCTGAGCATGGAATGTGATGTATGAGATAGGAGCACCCCTCACTTCACACAAGTGTGTTTGTCGTTACTGTATTCTTCATGTCTATGAATTGATTGCATAGGGTCTGAATGGAAACAAGACCTCAAGGACTTAAGTGTTTGACTGTACTCTGTTGCTGTTTTTGATCTTTCAGCTATTAAAAATCTAATTCCCATTGAAAATGAATGGAGAATTTCACGTCATAGTGTCTGAGCAAATAGTTATAGTGTCTATTTTACGTTATGTTGATGTACAGGTTTTACCAAATTGTACGGTGATTATTATTTACTGTAGTCCTACCAGATCCCAGGAAATTCCATCTGGCTAAAATATCATGGGATCTATTCTATGTGAAGAGGGAGATGACAAACTGACATATTGAGACTGTGGCACATGGGTATGTGTGGCAGGCTCCTAGTAGTTAGTTGTTCATTCAGACAGACACAGAAAACCACTGTTCCAAACCTACTGTACATGTATAATGCAACTCCTTGAGTTGCAATGAGTTACATTGGTGTAGGTGACCTTAAAAAACGTTTTGTCTTGTTTTAAAATCACACATGACCACTTATGCAGGTAAATGGTCCTTTGCTTACGTTTTGTGGAAAAACCTTAATACGTAACGATAAGACATCGGTGTCGGGCATGGCTGAGGGAAGTAGGGGTGCCGAGGGGGCTGGAGCAGAGGGGGGGGGGGGGGGAGAGAGAAAAAAAGAGAAAAAAATAATAAAAAGGTCACGTTATTTATATAAATAAAAATGGACTGGTTGGAAAATAAAATTAATTGTATTCTTAAACTACACTTGTGTGACTTTTCTTTTGTTTTTTTTGTTTTTATATTTATCATCGTCTGCTTGGCTGCTGCCTGCTGACGCTATTTCCGGTTACCTTTACGCACCGGGCGCACGGATTTGAATTTCTCCTGTCAGCTTGACAGTGTGTCTGTGTCTTGTGTGTGTTGTTGCTCAGAAGAGACTGAGTGATTTCTTTGGTGGGCCCAAATCAAGTGTCCCCAGCACCAGCAGCCGTGTTCAGCAGGGGACGAGTGCTAACATTGTCGTGGTGTTGTCGTTGTCGTCGGAGGAGGCGACTAGCGTTCCACTACAACTTGATCAACCATTCTAGCCCAAGGACGTCAGCTTCCCAGGGAGAAAGGAAACATTTCACAGACCATTCCAGTCTACTTGGTTTGGAAAATGCAGGCCATGGTTACACATTATGTGAAGGACAGGGACTGTGTTATGTGCTTTTCTTGCATTTCTGCAGTGGAGAAAAAAATGATCAGTGAAGATACTGTTAGGCTCGACAACACGTTTGTTAAAGGGACACTTCACCCTTTTTGCAAAAGAATATATGTTAATGAAGCTTTAGATCACTTTCCTGGGGGTATTTATGTGTGTAATATGTGGTTTTAGATATTTTAGATTGTAGCAGTGAGCCTGTTGTCTCTGATGTCATGGACACTGGGCTCACTACCTTCCTGGACTACAATTCCCATAATTATTTGGTGCACTGCTCCTCCTTGTGGATAGGGGGGAAAGCTGTCTTACTGAGACAACATGTAGTCCAGGAAGGAAGTGAGCCCAGTGTCCATGACATCAGAGACAACATGCTCACTGCTACAATCTAAAATATCTAAAACCACATATTACACACATAAAGACCCACAGGAAAGTGTTCTAAAGCTCCTAAACGTCATTAACATATATATTTTTGCAAAAAGTGTGAAGTGTCCCTTTAAAGGTGGGTTCACTAATAGACCCTATTCACGATGACGTTTGACAACTTCCGGTTTACGTCCGGGTTTGGTTTTGAAGGGGAGCGCCATATTTCGCCTTTCATTTTATTTCGCACATAGTGTATCACAATACAGTACAAATCATAATAGATAACAATTCATTTGTCTTTCATAATTCATTTGTCTTTCATACCTATCTGATACACCCATGACGAAAAGGAGATGCATGCATTTTTCCAGACTTTAAGAGGCCAATATCGTTTCATTCCGAAAGGTAACGTTAACATTAATGCTGTTTTCAGTTTTACCATAATTTTGTCTTGATAATGGTATCCGTCTTTTATACTTTACCATTTTGGAATTGCCTTAATGTCTTGTTTGGATGTGCGTGTAACTTGTAAGTATCAATGCTAATGCTGCTGCGGCTGCTGTTTGCCTGTGTTTATCAGTTAATTTATGCTCATTTGGGTTGATATCTTTTTTTTAATAAACGGCAGGGAGTCTATAACTAGAGTTTTATAACTAGAAATCCTTTAACTGTTGAATTTAATTGTAACCCCACATGATGCAAACTAATCATTGGTGTTTATTTAGCCCTCAGGACTTTTGTGTTATAATTTTATGTGACTGCACCTCGTGCTGTTTACATTTCTGCTTAATACAGTATTAAATCAATCATCCATTCAGAGTGTGTATCCAACTCTGTATGTACATAATATAACCAAAATTAGCCTTACATTTTTAACAGAGGTGAATCCCTTTGAAATAAGATTCAATGGGCACATAATCTGTTTCATATAGATAGACAAGTAGGCTATGCTGTTTTTCATGTTAGGTCTGCAAGCTTACTTATACTTTATTAGCGATTTATTATTTTTTTGTGAAAATACAATTGTATTTATTTTATATATCAATTATTTGATAGACGTCAATCCTCAGTGGATATCCATCATTATACTAAGTTACTGACTCTTGATCAAAGCTCTTAATTTAAACCATTCCAATTAACCAATGTCCGGGGGTAAATTGAGTCAATGGGAATCACTATTCATATTTATTTTTATTAAGTCTTTGCTCCTCAAATTATACTGAACTAGAACTGCACTCTGCCGAGTGCATACTTGCTTGTTGCACACTAGTAGGCCATAAATGGCCTACTAGTGCGCAAGCAGAGCGCGCAAGTACTTTCGACCGCTACAAACCGCTACAAACTGTCAAATCTCAGTTTCTGCCTCTATGTATATGTCATTTGTAAGTTGATTAGCGGTATACTGTGGTTACTTTGCGCCCTATGCACCGTCCCAGCCTTTCCGATGCGTATGCACCGTCCCAGCAATGACTAATGACTAGACATACATTATACTATATAGAGTATGTAGTTGTAATTTGATTAGCAGTATACTGTGGTTACTTGGTGCCAAAAAGTGACAGCCGTCTTTTTCAACCATTTTTATGTGTATGCAAATCTGTGCCCTGCTCGGACCAGATTACACATTACGTCATCGTTGAGAGCTGGGACCAGAGTACATGGTATGTATGACTAGCTCTCAGTGATGACGTAAGAGAAATGGTCATCTGTGTAATCCGGTCCCAGCAGACCAGGCACAGATTTACAAATTACAAATCACATTACAACTACATACAGAGTATGTAGTTGTAATTTCATTAGCAGTATACTGTGGTTACTTGGTTCCAAAAAGTGACAGCCAGTTTTTTTCAACCGTTTTTATGTGTATGCAAGTCTGTGCCTGGTTTGCTGATACCAGATACCACATTACGTCATCGTTGAGAGCTGGGACCAGAGTACATGGTATGTATATGTATGACTAGCTCTCAGTGATGACGTAAGAGAAATGGTCATCTGTGAAATCCGGTCCCAGCAGACCAGGCACAGATTTACAAATTACAAATCACATTACAACTACATACAGAGTATGTAGTTGTAATTTGATTAGCAGTATACTGTGGTTACTTGGTTCCAAAAAGTGACAGCCAGTTTTTTTCAACCGTTTTTATGTGTATGCAAGTCTGTGCCTGGTTTGCTGGGACCAGATACCACATTACGTCATCGTTGAGAGCTGGGACCAGAGTACATGGTGTGTATATGTATGACTAGCTCTCAGTGATGACGTAAGAGATATGGTCATCTGTGTAGTCTGGTCCCAGCAGACCGGGCACAGATTTACAAATTACAAATCACATTACAACTACATACAGAGTATGTAGTTGTAATTTGATTAGCAGTATACTGTGGTTACTTGGTTCCAAAAGGTGACAGCCAGTTTTTTTCAGCCGTTTTTATGTGTATGCAAGTCTGTGCCTGGTTTGCTGGTACCAGATACCACATTACGTCATCGTTGAGAGCTGGGACCAGAGTACATGGTGTGTATATGTATGACTAGCTCTCAGTGATGACGTAAGAGAAATGGTCATCTGTGTAATCCGGTCCCAGCAGACCAGGCACAGATTTACAAATTACAAATCACATTACAACTACATACAGAGTATGTAGTTGTAATTTCATTAGCAGTATACTGTGGTTACTTGGTTCCAAAAAGTGACAGCCAGTTTTTTTCAACCGTTTTTATGTGTATGCAAGTCTGTGCCTGGTTTGCTGGTACCAGCTACCACATTACGTCATCGTTGAGAGCTGGGGCCAGAGTACATGGTGTGTATATGTATGACTAGCTCTCAGTGATGACGTAAGAGATATGGTCATCTGTGTAGTCTGGTCCCAGCAGACCGGGCACAGATTTACAAATTACAAATCACATTACAACTACATACAGAGTATGTAGTTGTAATTTGATTAGCAGTATACTGTGGTTACTTGGTTCCAAAAGGTGACAGCCAGTTTTTTTCAACCGTTTTTATGTGTATGCAAGTCTGTGCCTGGTTTGCTGGGATCAGATACCACATTACGTCATCGTTGAGAGCTGTGACCAGAGTACATGGTGTGTATATGTATGACTAGCTCTCAGTGATGACGTAAGATATATGGTCATCTGTGTAGTCTGGTCCCAGCAGACCGGGCACAGATTTAAAAATTACAAATCACATTACAACTACATACAGACTCTATTCGGCTAGGCAAGGCATCTGTTCGATGAGATGAGAGATGAGATGAGATATACTTTATTAATCCCCGAGGGGAAATTGCAGTGTTACAGCAGCAAAGTGCATAGAGTTAAAAAACTAAAACCTACAAAAACAAAACAACTGGACAGACAGAGAAACACAAGAAACAGACACAGAGGACATAAACACACAAGACCAGGACCATATGGGTGGGGGGGGGGGCAGTTCTTAGTGCTTCTGTGTATTGTGTAGTCTGATGGCAGTTGGCATAAAGGACTGTCTGTAGCGTTCCGTGCGCATCAAGGGGAGTGTGAGCCTACTGCTGTAGGTGCTCGTCCTTTCCCGCAGCACACCATGGAAGGGGTGGGAGGGATTTTTCAGCATGGAGTTCAACTTGTCCCCGATCCTCCTCTCCACTACTGCCTGTAGGCTCTCCATTCGGAGGCCAACCACAGAACTGGCCTTCTTTATGATCTTGTTGATCCTGTTTAGCTCCCCGGCCTTGATGCCCCCTCCCCAGCATACCACAGCATAGAATAAGATGCTGGCCACAACCGACTGGTAAAACATGACCAGTAGCCTGCTGCATACTCCAAAGGACTTGAGCCTCCTCAGAAGGTACAGCCTGCTCTGTCCCTTCTTGTAGACGGCCTCAGTATTGTCTTTCCAGTCCAGGTCCTTGTTTAGGTGGACACCCAGGAATTTGTAGGAGTCCACGATCTCCACCTCCTCTCCCTGGATGGTGATGGGTGCTGGGGTCCTCCTCTTACTCCGCCTAGCGTCGAACACCAGCTCTTTGGTTTTTTTGATGTTCAGCAGCAGGTGGTTTTGTTCCGCCCAGTCGATGAAGTTCTTCACCACTCTCCTGTACTCCTCGTCGTTGTCCTCCGTGATGCAGCCCACAATGGAGGAGTCATCGGAGAATTTCTGGAGGTGGCATGTTGGTGTGTAGAAACTGAAGTCCGAGGTGTAGACGGTGAACAAGAAAGGTGAAAGGACGGTTCCCTGGGGTACTCCCGTGCTTCCCGTCACGACTTCCGACTGACAGCCTTGTAGCCGCACATACTGTGGTCTCAGAGTGAGGTAGTTAGTAATCCATTCCACCAAGTTGTGGTCCACATTCATGGCAGCAAGCTTCTCAGCAAGCAGGGGGGGCCGGATGGTGTTGAACGCACTGGAGAAATCGAAAAACATAATCCTCACCGTGCTCCCCTTTTTCTCCAGATGTGCGTAGGCCCTCTGCAGCATGAAGATGATGGCATCCTCCACCCCAACTTTGGCCCGGTAGGCAAACTGTAGAGGGTCCAGGGACTCACTCACCACCGGCCGTAGGTGCTGCAGGACCAGTCTCTCCAGGGTTTTCATAATGTGTGAAGTCAATACCACTGGCCTGTAGTCGTTCATAGAACTGGGATGCGCTCCTTTCGGCACTGGGATGATGCAGGATGTCTTCCACCTCTTCGGCACCCTCCTCAGCCTCAGCGAGAGGTTAAAAAGGTGCTCGAACACCGCTGACAGCTGGTCTGCACACATCCTCAGCACCCTTGGACTGATGCCATCGGGCCCTGCCGACTTGCCCTGATGAAGCTTCTTCAGTTCAGTCCTCACCTGATCAGCAGTCACAGTCAGTGGTGGTGGAGGAGAGGGGGGGGAGGAGGTCACGAGGGGGGGAGGGGGGGAGGGGGGAAAAGGCAACGTGGCTTGGGGGCTATGGGGAGGGTTAACCTGGGAGCCGCTGATATCAAACCTATTGAAAAACAGGTTGAATTAATTTGCTTTGTCCTTGTTGCCCTCCACTGACCGGCTGGTGGACTGCTTGTGGCCAGACATGGTTTTCAGCCCCTTCCACACCTCCCTCACATTATTCCGTGCCAGATTCTCCTCAACCTTCCTCCTGTAGGTGTCTTTTGCCTCACTGATCCTCTTTTTCAGCTCTGCTTGCACCCGCTTCAGTTCCGCCCTGTCACCAGCCTTAAAGGCTCTCTTCTTTAGATTAAGAAGGTCCTTTAGGTCTCCAGTGACCCAGGGCTTGTTGTTGGAAAAACAGCGTACGGTTTTGGTGGGTATGACATCATCCACACAAAATTGAATGTAATCCGTAATACAGTCCGTTAATCCATCAATGTCCTCCTCATATGAGTCATAGAATACTCCCCAGTCCGTGGCCTCATAGCATCCTCTCAGCACCTCATTTGCCTCAGGTGACCACTCTCTCACTGTTATAGTGGTCACTGGCAGTTGTTTGACCAAGGGCGTGTATAGGGATGTGAGGTGAACAGGGTTGTGGTCAGATCCACCCAATTTGGGCAGTGCTGTGCATTTATATGCACCCTTCACATTTGCATATAGGAGATCCAGTGTCCTATCCTCCCTCGTAGTACAGCTCACAAACTGATAGAAGGTGGGCAGGGACCTGGAGAGTGACGCGTGGTTGAAGTCACCTGACACTGCCATGAATGCACTGGGATGTATTGTCTGGGCTCTTGCAATCGCAGAGTGGATGACGTCACACGCTGCTTCCGCGTTCGCGGAGGGCGGAATGTAAACAACAAACACGAGGACGTGTGAGTACTCACGGGGCAAGTAATAAGGACGCATACTAACAACCATCAGTTCAATGTCAGGCTGCCAGATACGCTCTTTTACCGTGATGTGCCCCGGATTACACCACTTGCTGTTGATCATCACCGCAAGACCGCCGCCTCCGCTCTTACGGCACAACTTTGTGTCCCGGTCGGATCGAACAGTCACGAATCCATTGACGGACACCACGGAGTCCGGTACGTCCTTATGCAGCCATGTCTCTGTGAAGATCATCAGGCTACACTCCCGATATTCCCAGTGTGACTTCGCCAGCTCCGCCAACTCTTCCATCCTATGTGGCGCTTTGAGTGACCTCACGTTCCCCATGACAATGGACGGCAGACACGGTCTAAACTTCCGTCTGTTTGTTCGCCGTCTCACGCCCGCTCTGCAGCCCCGAAATCGTCGCATGATTTCAGCTGGTAAATTCAACTTCTGCCGTTTGCAGTTCATGTGCGGTTTCCTCAGGGCTACCAGCTGTCGCCTTGTGTATACAGTCATAGTGTGTGTGTCACTATGTCCACAAACAGACAGGTACAAGCTAAAAACTATACTGCTATAACATCAAGCTAAAAACAAACATAAAACAGTAAAAACAAGCTAAAACGCTAAAACACTAAAACACTGGAGCTGCTGTAACAGGCAGCTACTTCACGCAGCGCCTCCGTGTTGCGTGTTCACACACAAGGCTAATTCATTCCAAATCATAATAATATATACAAATATAAAGAATATAGGCCCTAGCCAAAGTCATGCTGTAGGGCTCTGTAGACTACAAAATTATATTGATTTAAAAAAAAAAGGAAAACACTAGCGGTCCTCGTGTCCTGCCTTCATCATTTCATTTCAAATAATATTCAAAATATTATTTCACTTTTTCTTTTCAATATCTTTTTGAAGATAGCCAATCTACGCAGTGCATCACATAAAAATGTGGGCCGTGCAGCCAGGTGAAAGCAATCCAGCCCAACTGCACAAAGCTGTTGTTTTAGGGAGTCTCTTTTTTTGCAGAGCCTGGGTTTCAATCGGTGCTGATGAGACGCTTGTTTTACAGCAACGGCTACTACTAGGGCGGGGTTATACCTGTATAACCTCACAAAAACGATGCCTAAACCTGAACCTAACCTGTATAACAAGCGCCCCCTCAGCGACCATCTGCCACTGTCTTTTACACCGGTTTGTTTCAATCCTGCATTGACAAGTGATTGAGTGATGATTAAGGCCCCTGTTAGATCTACAAGCTCACAATGTGCACTGTGAGCTTGTAGATCAGCTATTTTCAAATGGCCGAAATGTATATAGGGCTGATGAAGTGGTTAGTGTATGTTTTGTAATAGTATAAAGTTTTCAAATAAATGTAGTGGAGTAAAAGTATTGGACATTGTAAATACCGGAATTCAAATGCCTCAAGATTGTACTGGGGTACAGTACTTAGTTTCCACCGTTAGAATCATGTACAGTGAGTGCACTATAGTGTTTTTAGTTGTTTCTCAAGTCTAAAGGGTACGTGGGGGTGAGTGACGAGATCCCAGAATGTGATAACACTGCAGGCAGTATGTATCACACGACAAGTTAATGTCCAGTACATTATGTTCATCTCATGTTGATCTGGCTGTGATACATTATGTTCATCTCATGTTGTTCTTCCTCGTGTGCTGGCTGTGATACATTATATGATGTAAGATCCAAGATGTCTCTCTAAGGCCTGATAGCTATTGTTTGTTTACGGTACAGCTTGTCCTTGTAGCATTCCTTGTGCTCGTGGCAGAACGACTGTACCACAGGCCTGTCTGTATTCCATGTACATCTACTGTACCACAGGCCTGTCTGTATTCCATGTGCATCTACTGTACCACAGGACTGTATTAGGCATGTGAATCTCGTCTCATCTCACGATTCGATACGCATCTCGATGCACTGCCAGCGATACGATACATTAGAGATACATGGAATCCCCTGGCGATACGATGCGATACGATTCTCCCTCTTCCCGATGCGATGCGATGCGATAACCATTTAGTTCAAATCAATGCGATACGATGCGATTCACCCCTCTACCGATACGATTTGATGGCGATTCATCACAATAGAAAGGATTTATATTAAAGCTCTATTAATTTCCCAAAACATGTAAAAATGCATTACATTTAAATTCAAAGCAATTTATTGTTTTACTGTAGGTTAGTATTATAGCTCTGCATCTCAAACAACCCAACTTATAGAATTCTGTAAGTAAACAAAGGGTCTGCTCTCTGCTGGTTATTGTGGAATTGTTAGATTACTAATAATCATAGGCTATAGTATAATTATTATATCTCAAAGGTCAATTTGAGGTTTTGAGTATAGAGGTTTCAAGAGATTAAAATGTAATAGCCTATCGTTCATCAATTAATGTTACCAACATATAAATAGAAAAGAAACAAATAAACAAAACAAAAATTACAGGTCACACTTGTAGTGCTGTCAAACAAGTCTATGTCTAGTTTAATCTGCAACAGTTTTATAATATAATTGCCTATATGGGGGTCCCTACTTGATCTCTCACTCTCAGCTAAGTGGTCCTTGGCTTGACCTGAAAAACATTGAAGACCCTGGCCTGCATGTATTATTAACGTTATAAATACATAGCAGATGTACAAGCTCACAACGCGTCTCATCCACGCCCCGCTGTGAGCTTGTGGATCTGCAATTTTAGGCGTGCGACACCGTCTTGCTGCAGAATATAAATAAGGCTTCTATCCCAGAGAACAGCAGGGGAAAGCTGGACAGTGGAAAGTTGCTGTGGCGTTGTTGTTGTTGTACACGTGTGTGCAGACTGCAGAAGCTTTCTTTAATTACAAATTGATAATGATCGCGACGCAGATTTGCGTCGGATAATCAGCAAGCACAGCTGTGGAGTGTGGCTCATTACCAGCAGTCCAGCACGCAGCGCTACAGTGAAAAGTCAACTGATCGACGGACAAAGCTACTCGGACAGCTATTTTATAAAGCTAAAGAGTAAAGGTGGTGCTTCTTGTTTAATGCGTGGGGCTCACTTCTGTTAGTCGCGGGTGCTATTATAGTCTGAGACTGAGTCTGTCTGTTCTCAACGTGTCTCCTCTGCGGGAAGCACCCTCTGCACCGTCGTACGGTAGCTTCTGTTCACTGACTGTGGGCGCGTTCGGAAATACCACACCGGAGCACACTCTCCTATTAGTTTGCATTGCACAGTGGGCTCAGTGCGCTATTTCCGAACGCGCCCTGTGTCTGCGCTGCGACTCGCGAGAGACCTTTTTTTTTCTTCCTTTCTGATGGTACGTTGAATGCGCCTCGGAAACACAGGATAGGGTGAAATTTACCATGAAAAAACAGTGCAACCACGGATTTTACCGATACAAGCACTCTGCGAACGATCCATCGAGATTTCACCCGTCAATTCTACCGACACACAGTGAATGAACCGATTCACTCGCATCGCGCACGTCATAATCGATGTATCGATACGTATCGATTATTTTCCACATGCCTAGACTGTATGTACTCAATGACTGTACCACTGGCCTGTCTGTACTCATCTTCCTTGGCCACTCATGTATTCTCTTCCCACATTGCTCAAAGTGGCTAGCTTTCATCCCAACACAGTTTATAGGGCCATACGGTACATAGTTTTCAAGTGGGGGGGGGGGGGGGGGGGGGGGGGGGTGACAGTGACAACTTAAGGAATTTGAATAACTTTGTAATACCAACTAAAAACTGGTCAGAAATAACTAGGCCAAAATGCAAGGTACAAGCTAGCTCACGACGCAACCAGTGAGTTTATTTATCTGTAGAACCAAGTCAAAGTCTAAATCTAATGCTTCAACTCCTACAATTCCAAATGATTCAGTCTTAGCACTTATTAATACAATATTAGCCTAGTTGTGCAGCGTGCACACAGTATGCTCTCTGAAACCATTTGTTACGTTTCACCTAAACGGCACATTTCATTTACAGGCCCATCATTCTCATGGTTGTGCATACCGTCATTTGCACATCATAAAAAATATTTTTCCCCTGCAGCGTCCTTCATGTCCTGAGGCCTGCACACGACGACTGACACAGGGTAGGCTCAGCCAATTTATTGCCATGGCAACCCCACACCTGCCATTTGATGACTTTTCACAGTCAGTTTGCACTCTTCAGACACTGCAGGCAGACAGACAGATACAGAGATCTCCATATATGGGCACAAAAGGGAAACAGACGGTTAAAACGGGTGCTATAACAACGGGTATTGCATACTAAGTTCCCAACTTGCATCGTTCCCAAGTAGGCCGGTGGCCGAAGGGCACAGGTCTAGTCCGTATAAATGACCATATATCAATATATGATTTGGATAATTTCACTGACACTGCCAGTGTTTGTTTGGGGGTATTTTGCAATTTTGCACTAGTATGGCACTAGTATTTGACCTGCTATGTGTAATTGGTGCTTTGCTGCTGAAGTACCAGAAGTGCCACCTATTAGTGTTGTTTTCGTCGACTAAAACTATGACGATTTTTTTTCGTCAACTACCTTTTTTCACTGACGACAACTAAATGGAAACTTAATAAAAACTAAGCTAATGAAAACTAAGCTATGGTGACTATCTACTAAAACTATCACTAAATATACTGTTGATTTAGTCAACAAATAAAAACTAGTGGACAAGTATGTCATTTTACACTTTTGCATGCTGAAAATAGCAGATCTACAAGCTCCCAACGTGCCGCGCTGCAACGCATTGTGAGCTTGTATACAATTTTCATAAAATCAGTCATTAAGACGACATCCAGGCACGCCAAGATACATTTTGGTCAACTAAATTAACTGTAGATTTAGTCGCCAAAAATCTTATGACAGTTGACTAAAACTAGACTAAACACTAAAACATTCCAGATGACTAAAATGTTACTAAAACTAAATGAAAACATTTCAAGAGAATATGACTAAAACTAAAATAGAAATGTGCTGCTAAAAACAACACTGACACCTATTGTTTACTGTCTGATTATGATGCTGCTAATGTCACAGCTGCAGGGCTCACCTCACCGCCATGCTGGCTTGTTGTGGACATTTTTATCAAAATTCCATTTGTGCCACGGACGTACAAAATGACTAGACAATATTATTAAGAGCTAGCCCTGAATGACCATAACAGGTCTGTAACTCTCTCCATGTGTACACTCTCAGAGTTAGGGGGGGTCCTTGCAAATAAAACCACTAGTACTAGTTGGACTGCCATACAGTCAGTGACATAGTAAATCAGTGTCATACAGAACACCTGGAGACTTGACATTCAGTAATTGCGTCTTGTGATTAAAATGAGAACATTATAAAGATGTGTAAAAGAGAAGAAAAAAAAAAAAAAGACCATGGACACATTTGTGACACAGCATTCTGTGTGTGTGTGTGCGTGTGTGTGTGTGTGTGTGTGTGTGTGTGTGTGCCTTTTGAGCAACTGTTGAAGCACATCTCATCTTGGAGAACATCACGTTTTCTATATCAAACCTTTAATCTGTTACAGTATGACTCACATATCAGTGACCGTAGCAGCATCATGGGTAAGGTCACATTTGAGCTCTGTTGAGTGGATATAAGTACAATTCCTCATTCTATTTTCAGGTTCCGAGTTAGATTCATCTCAGGAGCAACGAGCCAACAGGATAACAGCTTTGAAACGGTCAGTCCATTTTATGATCACTTTAATATGATAGGCTATATGACTTTAGCATGCCTAACATTTACTTAAGTAGGCCTACTGTACTGTACAATTTTGAAGGCTACTTTACTTGAGTCATTCCAATTTCCAATACTTTTACTTGCACTCCACTACTTCTCAGATCCAAATATTGTACTTTTAACTCCACTACATTTATTTAAAAACTTAGCCGATCTACAAGCTGACAATGCGCAACGCAACGTATATTGTGAGCTTGCAGATATGGTATTTTCAAAAAGATTTCTATACATTTGAAAAATTGAAATGGGACAAAATTTGTTACATGTGCGTTTCCAAGAAAACATTTAAAGACCTGAACACCATTTTGATTGTTTTAGACTCCACGGCAGAGAGAGAGAGAGAGAGAGGGCCCAGAGGAGGGAGGCAGGGGGGGGTGAGGGAGAGATTAATTTACGGTTTTCTTGAATAAATAAATGTAACCAGGTGTGGCAAGGAATTTACGCTTAGACATTCAAATTGTACGACTACACCACCTTGAGGTATCAAGGAAGAGAAGGGATAGGTGAATACTCTAAATTGGGTTCCCCACAAACAAATTCACACAATGAGACATGAGATATGAACTTCCCCCAAATACATGTATTAGTGGAACACAGACTGTTAAAAACTACAAATACTGGCATAAATACCGAATTGATTAACTAATAAATCACACATTGCAGTCACAGCTCGTAGGAACCAGTTTGCCCTAGGCCTACTACCAATCTACCACAAGATAAATAAAACAGGGGTAAAGACCAAAGACTACAATATAAAGCTTAAAAAAACAGAGTCAGCTGCCAGTGGGCAACAACCACTTTTAGGGGAAAGCTAAGCTACAGAATAGGCTACACCACTATAACCACCTAAGAGCACAGCACCACACAGCAAACAGCATACAAAAGGATGAAGGAGCGCCACCGTGGAAAAAGAGGTGCACGCATTCACATGAACAAACCTGGGCTGTGGACTACAGTGAGACCTATTGTGAACCCCTTCAGTAGGTCAGCTACACCACTTGGCTCCCCGACTCTGGATGGGGAATACACTCAGCATTGGGGGAAACAAACAAAAGACAAAACTTAATTAAATCACACAGTAAAATAAATGGCTCAAATAATCAAATACAAAATTAAGATAAACAAAGCAGCAGTGCCTAGATGTAAAGGAGTGGGAACAACATACATTTAGTACACAATATAAATATAAACTAAATAAATAATTGTAGGCCTATAACAAATAGTTTGATTGTATACCTTGAAATGTCCATGTGTGCTCACACATTCCCTCCTGCCACATGAAAGAGGTCAGCACAGCTAGCCAGCTAGGGCACATGAATTATCAACCTGAATGATGACAGATAATGTTTAGATTCATAAGGAATTAACATAGACCTGAATGGTAACAGCTTCATTTAGATAAAGAATGAAACAGGATTGTTACTCACCCTGGCACTAGTATACTGTAAATAAAAACCCAGCAGCAGACCCAGGTCTCGAGACCCTCGGCAGCGTTGGCAGATGACAGGGCCTTTAAATAGTCACCTGATTGTCAATGAGGAAGTGGACTGTCCCTATGGTGGCTCCTGAGGCTCAACTCCACCTGGCCACATACAGTTTGTAGTTTGTTTGTCCATACACAAGCCAACAAGTGTGCACCCTTGATGAGCATGTACAGCACGAATCACTTGGAAACTGGTTAATTTTCATGTCACACTGACTGACTGACAAAAATGTACGATTTCATAGTAAATGCGACAACTACGCCTACTACTTACTTTGTGACAAAATCTACAGTCTACAGTTTTCTGTAGATTTTGAACAACATGAATGTAATTACTTTTTGCAGTAGCCTATTGTTAACATTGTGTTCATCATTATTACTGTTACCAGATGAAGCTGTGTTTTCTGATCTGCGTGATCTCCATGCTGGCTGTGGCAGTTCTGTCCTGGCGGAACTATGAAGACCTCCCAGACTGCAGCGACGGATCGACAGGTAGGCCCATTAAGACCAGGAAAGCTGTGTCATTTTAGAATTGAACAAATTCAATCGTTATTTTTATGCTTTAGTGATTCAAAAATAGCAGATATACCTCTAGTCCTCTAGTCCTAGTCTACAGGATCCTACTGGTCAATAAAAACACCTTGAAGACTGTTGTGTATGTGGCCTAGAACACAACTAATTACTAAATAAAACACTGGAGAAGGGAGCTCAGGTTTATCGTACTTTACTGGTCAAAGCAGAACTGACCTAGGGTAGGTACCCTCACAAAAACATGCAGTAATCCTGGTCTCTAAACTGCCTCCCCTTGGCCGGCCGGGGCGCCTGATGGAGGGGAAAGGAACTGGTTGGAATAACGTGTTCCTTCCACGCGCTACGTCCAACCAGGGAAACTCCCCCCTGTCAGGTGTAAAGGAGCAACTTAAGGCCGTTGCTCTCCCCAGGTTGGCGGAGGGTGTGTAGAGCCCAGGATCACAGTAGATGATTGACACAGGGGTGAAAAATGGGTTACAAAATCGTGGGATAAAAAAAAAAAGCAGAACTGACACACATCAATCACAGGTATACAATGCGGCTGCGCAGGACCTAAGAGCACCTAGCACAGTGGTCTGCCACATAAAGTAGTCCCTGGAGAAGCAATACACTACAAAGACCCTAACAGGAGCCCTTGTACAAGGTTTATTTGACTATAGGCCTCGCAGCCAAATATGCACGCGAAACGTTGTTTATTAGGTTGAAATAAAGAGGACGGGGAGCAGACGTATATCGTCTGCGGACATTAAAAAATTTCTTCATTTAATCTGTTATTTCAACACATTCTCTCTTATTTGAAACTAATAATGAAATCTGTGTTTGGATTTATACTGAACTCTACTTCTGCTTTTGCAACAAATCACCTTAATGTCTCTTTGCTGTGGACTTTTAACAGTTACAGATCATTAACCATTATTATTCTACTGTCTCTCTAGATGAATGTCTAAATCAAAGATGTTGGTATTGGAATTGGGGTTATCCATGCAAGTATTGTTGTGGTGAGTAAAAACAGAGAGAAGGGCTGGGGTGTTGGAGGTGGTTTGCTCTTCACCGCGGCTTGTGACGTCATGTTGTAGTTCGGTGGTCACCTCACCACCAGAAATACAGACTATGAATAACACTGTTTAAAAACAGAGTCAAGCTGGAGACATACAGCGGTAACAATCAAGTGGGAAATCCGACCAGTGGCTAGTAGTGATGGCGAAGAATAGAGTTCTCAACAGGGCCGGGAATTAAGGTCTGGCTCTGCCTAACTGGGGTGGCCCGAGGCCCCGTCTGGCCTTAATAACTAGCACACATGTTACACCCTACCCGGCCCGAAAACGTAAAAGAAACGTGATTTAAAAAAAAAGAAAAGAAAAAAAGGTCCATATAATATTTTGACCTTTTTTCTTTTCTTTTGCCTTTGCCTTATTATGGGCATTCCCAGAGGAGCTAATACAATCCCTGTTTTGCCCATATATGGAGATCCTTTCATCAATATTAAGCCCATATAACTTTATAACTTTAACTTTCATATATTCTCATTTCAGGTCAAGTATTTAAAACCTTTAATCTTGATGATTATGGCATACAGCTCATGAAAAGCAAAATATCTTATCTCAAAATATTAGAATATTTTACGAGACCACTAATCTAAAAATGGCCCTAAAGCAAACCTGGGCTTCCATAACAAATTTGAAGTCGGTGGGGCGAACGGTTCTTGAGTTACAGGATTACACACAGACAGACGTACAGAGACTTGGTGCATTTGTTGCGAACGCAGTGAGCACTAACTATGAGAGCCTGCAGATCATGTCTGTCTGTCTGTCTGTGTGTCCCCCTTTTGTGCCCATATATGGAGCTGAGTGATTTGTTTGTGATTGATGCAACACACTCCATATTTGGACGTATAGCTGCTTTGGGGACTCCTTATATGGTTATGGCTGAGTCATGGTGACGTAACAGCGGGACAGACACTTGCATCAATCACAAACAAATCACTCAGCTCCATACATGGGCACAAAAACGAGACAGACAGACGGACACACAGACATGATCTGCTAGGTCTCATAGTAAGTGCTCACTGCGTTCGCAATAAATACGTTGCGTTCGCTTCCCGCGTTTGCGCGTCATACTTGTAGATAGATTAGGGAAGAAAATTTACTTTTACACTATTCTAATGTTTTGAGAAGTAACTGTATGAGCCGGCCAGCAACTCTACATCTGACCTCACTGACACCAGATTAATAATTTAACTCCTGGTTCTCAACCGTGCCGTATTAAGAACCTCTGTTGTTTCAGCACGGCTTCTCAGGCATCTTACTGGTACTTCAAATACTGTGTACAAAATGTAAGGTCATTCTTTTTTTATTGCTGGTCTCAGTTGAGCCTTTCTATTATAACTCCAACTCTTCATTCTGTTCTCAGGCGAGTCAATATTGGCTGGTAAATAAACAAGGCCAGGCGGGCCTGCTACTTATTACAGGTACTTAGGTGAGTCAATATGTTCTGCTGTTCAGATAAAACTAGTACAATGTATACACAATCACTATTAAAGTAGTACAATGTATACACAATCACTATTAAAGTAGTACAATGTATACACAATCACTATTAAACTAGTACAATGTATACACAATCACTATTAAACTAGTACAATGTATACACAATCACTATTAAACTAGTACAATGTATACACAATCACTATTAAACTAGTACAATGTATACACAATCACTATTAAACTAGTACAATGTATACACAATCACTATTAAACTAGTACAATGTATACACAATCACTATTAAACCAGTACAATGTATACACAATCACTATTAAACCAGTACAATGTATACACAATCACTATTAAAGTAGTACAATGTATACACAATCACTATTAAACTAGTACAATGTATACACAATCACTATTAAACTAGTACAATGTATACATAATCACTATTAAAGTAGTACAATGTTAGCTATCACACAAAAGGATGTCATTCAGTACAATGTCAGCGACGCATTGTGAGCTTGTAGATCGGCTATTTTCAAATGGCCGAAAGGTTTAGTTTAGTGTATGTTTTGTAATAATAATCTAAATCTAGTCTACAGAGTATATAGTAACTAACGTTTTAAAATTATTGTAGTGTAGTAAAAGTACAATATTTAAGTAAAAGTAGGCTGAAATTTGGAAATATACTCCTGTAAAGTAAGAAAATCCTCAAAAGTGAATTTAAGTACAGTAATTAAAAACAAATTCTGTACTGGCCATATATGGAGTGTGTCTTGAGTGTACAGGGTTTGATGACGTCAGATCAACATGGAATGTCAGGTCAGCTGTTCAACTCCATATATGGATATCTAAGGGAATATCTATAAGCTGTTGCACCTGCAACGGTCTGTGAGCTTGTAGATCAGATATTTTCAGTACACGACACCATTGTACGACAAAGTATAATCAGTGCTGCTCCTGAGCTGCAGGCAGCAAAGTATTACTGTACTGTACTGTACTGTACTGTACTGTACTGTACTGTACTGTACTGTACTGTACTTATACTTATACTGTACTTGTAAATTAACTACGTACATTTACTGTACTGTACTAAAAGGCACTTTTGAGGATTTTCTTACGTTACAGGATAATTTCCAAATTAAATTGGTCAAAAATCCTACTTTTACCACTACATCTCAGAGGAAAATATTGTACTTTTACTCCACTACAAAAAGTTGATTACTTTACTTACTACAGTTATTTTGTATATTTTGATCATTACTAATACAAAACATGCATTAACTCTGCTGCCCTTTATATTTGGCCATTTGAAAATAGCAGATCTACAAGCTCACAATGGGTCATATTGTGATGCATTGTGACCTAGATCTGCTTTGTCCTAAACATTTGTATATGTTGCATACATTTGAGAACTTGTGAAGAAATGTAACGTTCTGTATACTGAGTACTTTGTACTTTTGGTACTTCTACTTATTTTACTCATACATTTAGATTTCTGGACTTTCTCTTGTGACTGAGCATTTCTACATGTTTTACTATTAAGTAAAGAATCACACCTGTGTGAAGTGATGGGTGCTCTTATAATCATACATCATCTCATTCCGGCCAATCACTATTTTTCGTCCTCACCTTCGTCTTCAATGTTTGTGTTTACACAAAAACTCAAAGCTGACCATTCATTGTCAATGGCATTCAATGTTTGTGTGTGCACAAACCCTCATGGAGAGGCTATAGCACCTCTCAAACATGAGTTATTTTTCCACCACTGTTTGTTACAGCTGAGGTGCAGCTCACTTATTCTAATGCTCTAGTCTAGTGTGTTTATAGATATCTAGTTGTATTAATTATTCTAATGCGACTAGTGTGTCTAGATATCCACTTGTATTCATTATTCTAATGCGACTAGTGTGTCTAGATATCTACTTGCATTCATTATTCTAATGCGACTGTGTGTCTAGATATCTACTTGTATTCATTATTCTAATGCGACTGTGTGTCTAGATATCTACTTGTATTCATTATTCTTTATTGCTCTTTAATGTATCTAAAACATTTTGAATTGTCTTTGATAGATGTCGTAGATGCTTAATGCTCCAGTGCTGACCCCGGAGAACCCAGTGGACACAAACCAGACGACCATGAGGGAAGAGGACGGATTATATTTATAACTGAATTGATGTAAATGTTATCATTAAAATGTTCTGTCAAGACAGCTTAATAAATTGATCTAAATGTTATCATTAAAATATTCTGTCAAGACGGCTTCATACATTGAAATAAGCTTCAAGTTCACAGAAGTTCTCTTTTTCTTTATTTGTTCTAGTTTTTAGGTATAGTGTAGTCAATTAACAATGCCAACTAACACTCCTATAGTTAACACAAAACCCTGTACATTAAACATGTAATTGTTTAAAATGTTCTGCCAAGACTAGCTTCATAAATTGAAATAAGCTTCAGTTTCACAGGAGAGTTTTTTGGGTTTTTTTAGGTTACGGTACAGTGTGTCAATTAACAATGTCTAGTAACAACACTACTGATAACGAAAAACCCTGGATGTTAAAAATGTAGTCATTTAACAGTTGGGTGTTTTTCCAGTTGTTGGTTGTTCAGTTTGAGGATTCCTTCATGTTAAAATGTCTGAGAAACACTGGTATTATGACGGTCTTCCTCTGTCTAACCTCCCTTTTATAAATGGTTTGTTCAGTTGTTAAATGTCATATACGCAGTGCTTTATGCCAAAGACAATGTATGCCACAAACACAACCTGTGCCAACATATGCCACAGACACACCCTGTGCCAACGTATGTCACAGACACACCCTGTGCCAACATATACCACAGACACACCCTGTGCCAACGCATGCCACAGACACACCCTGTGCCAACATTATGCCAATACATAATCTACACATCAGCCATGTGGGCAGAGGCAGACGTACATACAGTACGTTAGCAATGCTTTCATATCAAAATAATGTGTCCTGTAATGTGTCAACAACACTATATCTCACCTGGGACTACACTATATTCACCCACTGTAGCACATGAAATACAGTATGGATTCTAGAGAATTATTATAATTATGTAATAATAATAATAATAATGACCATCACATGTGGCCTTGATGTTTGTTTGATATTCTGGCTAATAGTGTATTTCCTCTTTGAGGGCACAGTTCCAATATCATCTGTTTCTGCAGCAAACACACTTTATTTCTGTCATTCACTATTTTGTCCACTAGGTGGTAGTATTGTAAGTGACGTCACAGGCTAAACTAGTATTATTGGGTCTTTCCAGTCAGAGCCTTCTATTACAGCAGTGGTTTCCAACCAGTGGTCCTTGGGGGGGGGGGGGGGGGGAGGGTCCAGGTGGTCCCCGGCTAAATGATGGAGAGTTTGTAACCAAATTGAGCCTTAATTGATTGTGAAAAACTGAATCCATTCTCTTTGGATCTAATAGTAATCTCAGCAAGGCAAATGGCTTCTTGGTTAGAGTGGAGAGTGGGTGACAATGTTATCCAGAGACAAATTGTTTTTATAATCATCATGGGGGCCCGCCCCCTCCCCCCATTTATATACCCCCCCCCCCCCCTAAAGCGGTTTAGGTTCTAAACACTTATTTGTAACACTTTTTAAACGTGTCAGTGTTTATATAATATAAACAGAAGAGCATGTTTAGATGCCATGATTGCACTGAGTCATCTGGCTACTCCTCATTGTGAACAAGTAGCCTATTGCAGAGTACAGTACTATATGCATACCCTACCTGGCAGGTGAAAACAAGCCACCTGATTAGCATTTGAATGCCTGATCTGCATGTGTACAAGTGGACATGCAACGCGGTCCACCCCCTACCACCCCCCTGCCCCCGGGCCAGGACAAAAGATGTGTTAAGGTGCGTTCAGACTTGGATGGTTAGAGTGGCGCGATTACATACAAAGTCAATGCAAAGACGAGAATTGCGCGAACGGTCACAGCGCGACCTGGCGCGGTACAAACGGGACGGACCGAGGCGAATATATATATTCCATAGAGCAATGATATAATCAGGTCTAATTCCTCATGGGGGCTCGAGCCCCGCCGCCCCCACGGAGTCTTCGTCACTGATGTTATCATACGTGAAGCTGAATTTACCTACCTCCATCCTGGAGGATAATCTTTCTGGTGATAAAATGGCTACCAACGTAATCAAAAAAGTCAACCAAAGAACAATATTCCTTTACAGGATCTCCTCACTGGTCAACAAAAACACATTGAAGACCTTAACAGGAGCCCTCGTACAAGTTGTCTTTGACTATGCATGCACCTCCTGGTATACCACAGCACCTCAAAGGCCCTTAAAACTAGGCTCCAGACTTCCCAAAACAAACTAGGCAGGCTCCTACTTGGCCTCACTCCCCGGACCCACCTCACCACTGCCCACCTTGACAGGCTGGAATGGCTTAGGGTCGATGACAGAGTACAGCATCTTGCAATGGGTCTGGTCCACAAGATTCGATACACCACCAAGATACCCATTACCTGTCTAAATACTGCCTTAATGTAAACGAAGTCCACACCCACAACACCAAAGGGAGTGCAACGAACCATGTACAACCCAAATTCGGCACAAACAAGGGACTAAATTAGCTCCTATGCCACCAAAATGTGGAACGCCCTACCAACAGTCATTAAGACATGCAAATCCCTTGACTCCTTCAAAACCGCTCTCAAAGGGCACCTACGGACGGCTGCAATTCGAAACTGGCCCCCGTAAAATCTGAATCCCCCCCCCCCTCTTTCCCCCTCACTGTATAATTATGTTTCTTTTCCCTTTTTACCTCCTTTATGATGGATTCCTGTTCTGTTCTTTGTCTATATATAGAAGTGTATATTTGTCTCTAAATGTTTTGATGAATTGAACATGGTGGACCCTCTTGTAAACAAGTGTAATGCTTAATCGGGTCGTCCACTCACAGTTAACAGTCTTTGTATTGAGTTTGTGCTTGAAATGTACTGTAATTCTGCAAACTGTTAATACATATTTCAATCAATCAATCAATCAAAAAGCCCCTCTCCCTCTCTCTCTCTCTCTCTCTCTCTCTCTCTTTCCTTTATTTTGCACCAGCAGCTCCCAAGCTCTGTAAGAGCCTGCCCCTTTATATTAGATCTGCCCCGTGACCGTCTATAAATGTTTTTAAGTCTCTCCTTGAGACTCCTCTTTTCTCCCTGGCTTTTAATCCCTCTTGAGTCCAGTTTGTTTTATCTTAGCGTTTTTTTGCTTGTTTGTTTGTTTTAAACTTTCATGCTTTTATTTGCTCCCTGCATCATGTCAACATTTCTGATTGTGATCTGTGCAGCACTTTGGTTCTTTTAAAACGTGCTTTATATAAAGTTTGATTTTATTTTATTGTATTTCCTTCTCCCTCCTTCCCTCCCTCTATCTCTCTCAATTTGAATAAAACGGAAGAACCACATCCTACTACTCTGTTGTGTCTGCAAATGCATGTGTTCGTTGTTTTGGGACAATAGGTAGTAGGCCTAATCACTTATCACGTGCACATGTGATAAGTTAGCTCATGAATGAAAACAGCACTGTATGTCTTGAAGGTTACAGTAGCCTATGTGTCAGAATATAGGTTAGGAGCAATCAGGCTATATTGAAATATAAACAGTTGGCTAAAACTATAACATTATCCCGCAGGGGGAAATCACTCGCCCAGAGGAGCAGCAGTTAAGATTACAACTTATGTAAAGCTCTGTTCAGACTTGAGGAATCGCTTGGCAAGTCGCCCATTTGCAACTTCTCGTCTTGACTTTGTATAATCAAGCTGAACACTCGTTCACCTTTAGTTTAAATTTAAATAACAAAGTTATTGGAAGTAGCCTATGTGATTAATTGCATTAGTCGGGGCGCCCATTGAAGCGCAGGCCAGGTAGGCTACTGCGCCTAGCATCAGCTGTAGCCTTGAAAGTGGGGCAGTAGCTGTCAAAATCATCTATGTGTGTGAGTGTGTTCACATAATATCCCCGATAGTAAAACTCTCTCTCTCTCTCTCTCTTTCTGGCACAACAGCGCCTGTACTGGTACATATACCACTGGTGCTCATAGTCACATAGGTAGGTGAACACATAGGTAGGTGAACACGGACATTGCTGTTCCTTGGAGTGGTCGCACCATTCAAAAATAGAGAATTTAATCAGAGTCTACAAGTTGAATACTAACGTTGAAATCTAGGACAGATCATTGAAGGCCATTATCAAGTCACACTTCTCACACAGGGAGGTGGGGGCAGGGGAGGCATTCGTCCCTTGAGGTGTCGGGTCACAACAATGCATTCCATTCCATATGATTCAACCGCGTATATATTCTTTCTACGTCCGAGCATAGACATGGTAACGCCCCGCCTGCCTCTGATTGGCCCACCGACACTGCCCGTCTTGCCTGTCCTCCGAGATGCAAGGGCACTCCGTGGTGGGAAATAATACAAGTACAAGGGACCGGCAACACACGACAGTAATTTGTAACTTTAGTTTTTGTAGAAGAGGCAAACTAATATTGTTTGTGCCGTTTGCTTTGATTGAATACTTGATTGAACACATAGGCCTATGTACTATGATTTGATTTGGCTGTGTTATAAATTAAAGCGTTAATGTTGATTTACCATGTATTAATCTAAACTAATACTATTATACTAATAAAGATCAAGGGAAAATATACTTTTTTTTTTACAGTACAATAATGTTTAAAGTTTACACATGTATACAAATAAACAGGCCAACGGCATAAACAATATTAAAAGTTGCTGTCACGCGTGCCAAGCTGTCATTTATTGTAGCTATTATATATCACCCCATTTGACTGTATTTATTTTCCACACGGAGTAACCTCGCGCAGCAGACTATCCAGCATAGATAGTCTTATCTATGCTGCGCGCACGCACACGCACACGCACACACACACACACACACACACACACACACACACACACACACACACACACACACACACACACACACACACACACACACACACACTCTGACACACACACACACACACACACACACACACACACACACACACACACACACACACACACGGTATGGCTATGAATCACGCTGGGTTATAAACTCTTCAAATATATTATATATATTCTTCTCTCTCTCCCTCCCTCTCTCTCTATACAGCGAGACAGAGGGCTCTCTCACTCGTACAAGTTCATTGTCTACACACACACACACGCACACACACACACACACACACACACACACACACACACACACACACACACACACACACACACACACACACAGAGAGAGAGACGTTATGAGGGGTCCCCCTCCCTCCCTCCCTCCCTCTCTTTCTCTCTCTCTCTCTCTCTCTCTCTCTCTCTCTCTCTCTCTCTCTCTCTCTCTCTCTCTCTCTCTCTCTCTGCCATATGCAGCGAGAGAGGGGACCTGGAACTGTGGCAGCAATCAGGCCAACACCCTGTGGAAGAAGATATACTACAAAGAGACGCTGGGCGATGGATCGGCCACACACCCTCCGCAAGCCTGCAGCTAATTAGTTATCACAAGATGTTCTGGAACCCGCAAGGGAGAAGGAAAAAGGGGCAGACCAAGAAACACCTGGCCGTGTGACCTATACATGCGGATGTGAAGAGATCTGCAGGCCATACATGGGAACAGCTGGAGAAAAATGGACCGGGATGCCTGGAGAGCTCTTGTTCGTGGCCCATGCCCAAGGTTGGGCGATAGGCGTGAGGATAAGTAAGTATGGCCCACCAATGGGCTACTTCAGGTGCGTCATGAAGATGATGTGCTCTTGGGTATATGAATCAGGTAAAATGGTCCACCAAAAAGAAGTCAGACAACTCAAGAAGGATGTAATATATATTTATTGAATATAGATGAGCAAAGCAATATATATATATATATATATATATATATATATATTATGGTTTGGCGATGTATTGGATCTGCTTTTTAGGTACTGACGAGAAATGAGTCTCTACAGACCGAGCTTTGAAGCTCTGAGCCATGCTGTGATAACAACAGTCCTTCTCATCCTGCCCCCACTTCCCCTCGCACCTCCCACCCCCCTCTCTTCCTCTTCTGTAAGCAAGACTCTCATTCTGCCCCACCTTGTGGGTGGGGAGCTATGTCTGATATAAACTGTATTATATATTGTACCTCTGGGTTAACTTGCCTTGGAGACCGGCCTGTGAGCTGGAGCATCCGTGTACTGGCTGTACACGTTAATAAAGATCTACAAAGGGAACTTGCTTGCCTCATGGTTCCGCACACGTTTAGTGTGTGTAAAACTGCCACGTCAGTACTCAGTATGATGAGTACCTAAATCATAAACAATCATTTTCCACATTTGGTGCGTATTATGTTGATCAACTTAAATGTCACTTTCATGTATTAAAATTCCAAAATAATAATTCTCCCATTTGTGGTACTGGGAATGTGCCTGATATTGCCCACACTTCCCTCTTTTACCAAAACAGCAACACCACATGACACATTAGTCCCATTGTTGGCATACATCGCCCCTTTCCATTGTTTTTTACATTTCATCCCAATTAGTCTCTAGCAGACATATGATATCCCATTTGTATTAAAAGACGTTACCTTCAACATTAGGTTTACCTTTATCTGATGCCATGGTGATTTCATATTTCTTCTGTGCCTTGAAAAGACATCCAATCACATTTCCACACAGATCCATCATTGTTATGAATTCATCTCCAGTAATCTCCACTCCAACTATCAGTTTTCTCTCAAAGGGATGATCCTTGCCTCTGGCAGCCATGTTGTCTTCTCCAGCCTGTGCTTTTTTCAGTGCCATTGTTAGAGTATTTTTCTTAAACAACCTGATAAAAGGTTCCCCCAGACAGCAAAGCTGCTTGGGGGAGGTAGCAGTCGCTGTTCAAAAGATCAGTTGGTCAAAGATTTCTTTGTCTGGAAAGCATCAAAAACACACAAAAGGCCTCTCAAACAAATACACTGGCCACGCTAATATGGCATCTTCCTCGGATTCGGGTTCTTGGAAACGCCCCCCAGCCAAAGGTTGCGCTGTGACTGGCCAGTCGCTGTGATTGACACCCTACACCTAAACCTAAACCTAACCCTAACCCTAACCTTAACCTCAGTAAAACTATACCTAAACCTAACCTCAGTAAACTATACCTAAACCTAACCTCAGTAAAACTAACGCAGTGGCTGGGGGGCGTTTCCAAGAACCCGAATCCGAGGAAGATACCATATTAGCACTTGCCACACTCTGCTGCACTTCCTCAAGGGGCGTGTTCAGGGTGGTATGGCCTTAAGCAAAGGCAGCGGTGGCCGGTACGGCCCATACAGCAGATTAGAGTAATTCTGCCCGCTTGCCACGGCGGCCGGCGAAGCCTCTAGCCGCGCCGGTCAATCGCTTGACGGCGCTAGCGCGCGCGCACACGCTTGGCGTGTCCGGGTTGAACGCGGGGCCTGTCGGATTGGGGGGGTGGTTTAATGATGTAGGCGTGGCCTATGCGCTTTGGGGGGCAAAAGGTCAGTGGTGCACAATGATCTAGTGTTTTGCATGGCCATTCATGAATGACCGTTGCTCATTCAGTATGCCGGCATGAAAAAGCTTACAGCACCTGGTATTCCCAGGCGGTCTACCATCCAAGTACTAACCAGGCCCGACCCTGCTTAGCTTCCGAGATCGGACAAGATCGGGCGTGTTCAGGGTGGTATGGCCGTAAGCAAAGGCAGCGGTGGCCGGCCCGGCCCATATACATCAGATGGCAGTAGCCAATGCGTCAATGAAAAGCTTACAGCACCTGGTATTAGATTGTGAAGGTTCCGGGGGGGTTGCTTAAGAGTGGGTGCCCGGGTTCGGATGGAGAGCCGGGTCGTGGGTTTAGCTGGCTTCGGGCCTGGCACCCCGGTGGGGGCCCGAGGCTTCCTGGGTCCGAGTGGAGAGCCGGGCGATTGGGGCTGTGTTTTAATGATGTGGGCGTGGCCTATGCGCTTGCCCTGCACTGTTAGTCAAAGCGCTCACACCTATTTGCACTCAGACAACCAAGCGCGCCACTGTGCTCCCTGTCATTTTCTTCAACAGCTGAGCTGGCCTTGTCCGATGGGCAAGGCCTTCCAAAAATAGCCATAACTCATGAACGTCCCTCTCCACGGAAGTCTTTAGTAAAAGGCGAAAGGCTTATTCGTCATGAAGAGAGACCCGAGTAATTCTGCCCGCTTGCCACGGCGGCCGGCGAAGCCTCTAG
Source organism: Protomyctophum bolini (assembly GCF_963924005.1). Taxonomy (NCBI): domain Eukaryota; kingdom Metazoa; phylum Chordata; class Actinopteri; order Myctophiformes; family Myctophidae; genus Protomyctophum; species Protomyctophum bolini. Next base: position 3,133,899 of record NC_137871.1, read on the forward strand.
CCGCGCCGGTGAAGCGCTTGACGGCGCTAGCGCGCGCGCACACGCTTGGCGTGTCCGGGTTGAACGCGGGGCCTGTCGGATTGGGGGGGTGGTTTAATGATGTAGGCGTGGCCTATGCGCTTTGGGGGGCAAAAGGTCAGTGGTGCACAATGATCTAGTGTTTTGCATGGCCATTCATGAATGACCGTTGCTCATTCAGTATGCCGGCATGAAAAAGCTTACAGCACCTGGTATTCCCAGGCGGTCTCCCATCCAAGTACTAACCAGGCCCGACCCTGCTTAGCTTCCGAGATCGGACAAGATCGGGCGTGTTCAGGGTGGTATGGCCGTAAGCAAAGGCAGCGGTGGCCGGCCCGGCCCATATACATCAGATGGCAGTAGCCAATGCGTCAATGAAAAGCTTACAGCACCTGGTATTAGATTGTGAAGGTTCCGGGGGGGTTGCTTAAGAGTGGGTGCCCGGGTTCGGATGGAGAGCCGGGTCGTGGGTTTAGCTGGCTTCGGGCCTGGCACCCCGGTGGGGGCCCGAGGCTTCCTGGGTCCGAGTGGAGAGCCGGGCGATTGGGGCTGTGTTTTAATGATGTGGGCGTGGCCTATGCGCTTGCCCTGCACTGTTAGTCAAAGCGCTCACACCTATTTGCACTCAGACAACCAAGCGCGCCACTGTGCTCCCTGTCATTTTCTTCAACAGCTGAGCTGGCCTTGTCCGATGGGCAAGGCCTTCCAAAAATAGCCATAACTCATGAACGTCCCTCTCCACGGAAGTCTTTAGTAAAAGGCGAAAGGCTTATTCGTCATGAAGAGAGACCCGAGTAATTCTGCCCGCTTGCCACGGCGGCCGGCGAAGCCTCTAGCCGCGCCGGTGAATGAATGAGATCGGACGAGATCGGGCGTGTTCAGGGTGGTATGGCCGTAAGCAAAGGCAGCAGTGGCCGGCCCGGCCCATATACAGCAGATGGCAGTAGCCAATGCGTCAATGAAAAGCTTACAGCACCTGGTATTAGATTGTGAAGGTTCCGGGGGGGTTGCTTAAGAGTGGGTGCCCGGGTTCGGATGGAGAGCCGGGTCGTGGGTTTAGCTGGCTTCGGGCCTGGCACCCCGGTGGGGGCCCGAGGCTTCCTGGGTCCGAGTGGAGAGCCGGGCGATTGGGGCTGTGTTTTAATGATGTGGGCGTGGCCTATGCGCTTGCCCTGCACTGTTAGTCAAAGCGCTCACACCTATTTGCACTCAGACAACCAAGCGCGCCACTGTGCTCCCTGTCATTTTCTTCAACAGCTGAGCTGGCCTTGTCCGATGGGCAAGGCCTTCCAAAAATAGCCATAACTCATGAACGTCCCTCTCCACGGAAGTCTTTAGTAAAAGGCGAAAGGCTTATTCGTCATGAAGAGAGACCCGAGTAATTCTGCCCGCTTGCCACGGCGGCCGGCGAAGCCTCTAGCCGCGCCGGTGAAGCGCTTGACGGCGCTAGCGCGCGCGCACACGCTTGGCGTGTCCGGGTTGAACGCGGGGCCTGTCGGATTGGGGGGGTGGTTTAATGATGTAGGCGTGGCCTATGCGCTTTGGGGGGCAAAAGGTCAGTGGTGCACAATGATCTAGTGTTTTGCATGGCCATTCATGAATGACCGTTGCTCATTCAGTATGCCGGCATGAAAAAGTTTACAGCACCTGGTATTCCCAGGCGGTCTCCAATCCAAGTACTAACCAGGCCCGACCCTGCTTAGCTTCCGAGATCGGACGAGATCGGGCGTGTTCAGGGTGGTATGGCCGTAAGCAAAGGCGGCGGTGGCCGGCCCGGCCCATATACAGCAGATGGCAGTAGCCAATGCGTCAATGAAAAGCTTACAGCACCTGGTATTAGATTGTGAAGGTTCCGGGGGGGTTGCTTAAGAGTGGGTGCCCGGGTTCGGATGGAGAGCCGGGTCGTGGGTTTAGCTGGCTTCGGGCCTGGCACCCCGGTGGGGGCCCGAGGCTTCCTGGGTCCGAGTGGAGAGCCGGGCGATTGGGGCTGTGTTTTAATGATGTGGGCGTGGCCTATGCGCTTGCCCTGCAGTGTTAGTCAAAGCGCTCACACCTATTTGCACTCAGACAACCAAGCGCGCCACTGTGCTCCCTGTCATTTTCTTCAACAGCTGAGCTGGCCTTGTCCGATGGGCAAGGCCTTCCAAAAATAGCCATAACTCATGAACGTCCCTCTCCACGGAAGTCTTTAGTAAAAGGCGAAAGGCTTATTCGTCATGAAGAGAGACCCGAGTAATTCTGCCCGCTTGCCACGGCGGCCGGCGAAGCCTCTAGCCGCGCCGGTGAAGCGCTTGACGGCGCTAGCGCGCGCGCACACGCTTGGCGTGTCCGGGTTGAACGCGGGGCCTGTCGGATTGGGGGGGTGGTTTAATGATGTAGGCGTGGCCTATGCGCTTTGGGGGGCAAAAGGTCAGTGGTGCACAATGATCTAGTGTTTTGCATGGCCATTCATGAATGACCGTTGCTCATTCAGTATGCCGGCATGAAAAAGCTTACAGCACCTGGTATTCCCAGGCGGTCTCCCATCCAAGTACTAACCAGGCCCGACCCTGCTTAGCTTCCGAGATCGGACGAGATCGGGCGTGTTCAGGGTGGTATGGCCGTAAGCAAAGGCAGCGGTGGCCGGCCCGGCCCATATACAGCAGATGGCAGTAGCCAATGCGTCAATGAAAAGCTTACAGCACCTGGTATTAGATTGTGAAGGTTCCGGGGGGGTTGCTTAAGAGTGGGTGCCCGGGTTCGGATGGAGAGCCGGGTCGTGGGTTTAGCTGGCTTCGGGCCTGGCACCCCGGTGGGGGCCCGAGGCTTCCTGGGTCCGAGTGGAGAGCCGGGCGATTGGGGCTGTGTTTTAATGATGTGGGCGTGGCCTATGCGCTTGCCCTGCACTGTTAGTCAAAGCGCTCACACCTATTTGCACTCAGACAACCAAGCGCACCACTGTGCTCCCTGTCATTTTCTTCAACAGCTGAGCTGGCCTTGTCCGATGGGCAAGGCCTTCCAAAAATAGCCATAACTCATGAACGTCCCTCTCCACGGAAGTCTTTAGTAAAAGGCGAAAGGCTTATTCATCATGAAGAGAGACCCGAGTAATTCTGCCCGCTTGCCACGGCGGCCGGCGAAGCCTCTAGCCGCGCCGGTGAAGCGCTTGACGGCGCTAGCGCGCGCGCACACGCTTGGCGTGTCCGGGTTGAACGCGGGGCCTGTCGGATTGGGGGGGTGGTTTAATGATGTAGGCGTGGCCTATGCGCTTTGGGGGGCAAAAGGTCAGTGGTGCACAATGATCTAGTGTTTTGCATGGCCATTCATGAATGACCGTTGCTCATTCAGTATGCCGGCATGAAAAAGCTTACAGCACCTGGTATTCCCAGGCGGTCTCCCATCCAAGTACTAACCAGGCCCGACCCTGCTTAGCTTCCGAGATCGGACGAGATCGGGCGTGTTCAGGGTGGTACGGCCTTAAGCAAAGGCAGCGGTGGCCGGCCCGGCCCATATACAGCAGATGGCAGTAGCCAATGCGTCAATGAAAAGCTTACAGCACCTGGTATTAGATTGTGAAGGTTCCGGGGGGGTTGCTTAAGAGTGGGTGCCCGGGTTCGGATGGAGAGCCGGGTCGTGGGTTTAGCTGGCTTCGGGCCTGGCACCCCGGTGGGGGCCCGAGGCTTCCTGGGTCCGAGTGGAGAGCCGGGCGATTGGGGCTGTGTTTTAATGATGTGGGCGTGGCCTATGCGCTTGCCCTGCACTGTTAGTCAAAGCGCTCACACCTATTTGCACTCAGACAACCAAGCGCGCCACTGTGCTCCCTGTCATTTTCTTCAACAGCTGAGCTGGCCTTGTCCGATGGGCAAGGCCTTCCAAAAATAGCCATAACTCATGAACGTCCCTCTCCACGGAAGTCTTTAGTAAAAGGCGAAAGGCTTATTCGTCATGAAGAGAGACCCGAGTAATTCTGCCCGCTTGCCACGGCGGCCGGCGAAGCCTCTAGCCGCGCCGGTGAAGCGCTTGACGGCGCTAGCGCACACGCTTGGCGTGTCCGGGTTGAACGCGGGGCCTGTCGGATTGGGGGGGTGGTTTAATGATGTAGGCGTGGCCTATGCGCTTTGGGGGGCAAAAGGTCAGTGGTGCACAATGATCTAGTGTTTTGCATGGCCATTCATGAATGACCGTTGCTCATTCAGTATGCCGGCATGAAAAAGCTTACAGCACCTGGTATTCCCAGGCGGTCTCCCATCCAAGTACTAACCAGGCCCGACCCTGCTTAGCTTCCGAGATCGGACGAGATCGGGCGTGTTCAGGGTGGTATGGCCGTAAGCAAAGGCAGCGGTGGCCGGCCCGGCCCATATACAGCAGATGGCAGTAGCCAATGCGTCAATGAAAAGCTTACAGCACCTGGTATTAGATTGTGAAGGTTCCGGGGGGGTTGCTTAAGAGTGGGTGCCCGGGTTCGGATGGAGAGCCGGGTTGTGGGTTTAGCTGGCTTCGGGCCTGGCACCCCGGTGGGGGCCCGAGGCTTCCTGGGTCCGAGTGGAGAGCCGGGCGATTGGGGCTGTGTTTTAATGATGTGGGCGTGGCCTATGCGCTTGCCCTGCACTGTTAGTCAAAGCGCTCACACCTATTTGCACTCAGACAACCAAGCGCGCCACTGTGCTCCCTGTCATTTTCTTCAACAGCTGAGCTGGCCTTGTCCGATGGGCAAGGCCTTCCAAAAATAGCCATAACTCATGAACGTCCCTCTCCACGGAAGTCTTTAGTAAAAGGCGAAAGGCTTATTCGTCATGAAGAGAGACCCGAGTAATTCTGCCCGCTTGCCACGGCGGCCGGCGAAGCCTCTAGCCGCGCCGGTGAAGCGCTTGACGGCGCTAGCGCGCGCGCACACGCTTGGCGTGTCCGGGTTGAACGCGGGGCCTGTCGGATTGGGGGGGTGGTTTAATGATGTAGGCGTGGCCTATGCGCTTTGGGGGGCAAAAGGTCAGTGGTGCACAATGATCTAGTGTTTTGCATGGCCATTCATGAATGACCGTTGCTCATTCAGTATGCCGGCATGAAAAAGCTTACAGCACCTGGTATTCCCAGGCGGTCTCCCATCCAAGTACTAACCAGGCCCGACCCTGCTTAGCTTCCGAGATCGGACGAGATCGGGCGTGTTCAGGGTGGTATGGCCGTAAGCAAAGGCAGCGGTGGCCGGCCCGGCCCATATACAGCAGATGGCAGTAGCCAATGCGTCAATGAAAAGCTTACAGCACCTGGTATTAGATTGTGAAGGTTCCGGGGGGTTGCTTAAGAGTGGGTGCCCGGGTTCGGATGGAGAGCCGGGTCGTGGGTTTAGCTGGCTTCGGGCCTGGCACCCCGGTGGGGGCCCGAGGCTTCCTGGGTCCGAGTGGAGAGCCGGGCGATTGGGGCTGTGTTTTAATGATGTGGGCGTGGCCTATGCGCTTGCCCTGCACTGTTAGTCAAAGCGCTCACACCTATTTGCACTCAGACAACCAAGCGCGCCACTGTGCTCCCTGTCATTTTCTTCAACAGCTGAGCTGGCCTTGTCCGATGGGCAAGGCCTTCCAAAAATAGCCATAACTCATGAACGTCCCTCTCCACGGAAGTCTTTAGTAAAAGGCGAAAGGCTTATTCGTCATGAAGAGAGACCCGAGTAATTCTGCCCGCTTGCCACGGCGGCCGGCGAAGTCTCTAGCCGCGCCGGTGAAGCGCTTGACGGCGCTAGCGCACACGCTTGGCGTGTCCGGGTTGAACGCGGGGCCTGTCGGATTGGGGGGGTGGTTTAATGATGTAGGCGTGGCCTATGCGCTTTGGGGGGCAAAAGGTCAGTGGTGCACAATGATCTAGTGTTTTGCATGGCCATTCATGAATGACCGTTGCTCATTCAGTATGCCGGCATGAAAAAGCTTACAGCACCTGGTATTCCCAGGCGGTCTCCCATCCAAGTACTAACCAGGCCCGACCCTGCTTAGCTTCCGAGATCGGACGAGATCGGGCGTGTTCAGGGTGGTATGGCCATAAGCAAAGGCAGCGGTGGCCGGCCCGGCCCATATACAGCAGATGGCAGTAGCCAATGCGTCAATGAAAAGCTTACAGCACCTGGTATTAGATTGTGAAGGTTCCGGGGGGGTTGCTTAAGAGTGGGTGCCCGGGTTCGGATGGAGAGCCGGGTCGTGGGTTTAGCTGGCTTCGGGCCTGGCACCCCGGTGGGGGCCCGAGGCTTCCTGGGTCCGAGTGGAGAGCCGGGCGATTGGGGCTGTGTTTTAATGATGTGGGCGTGGCCTATGCGCTTGCCCTGCACTGTTAGTCAAAGCGCTCACACCTATTTGCACTCAGACAACCAAGCGCGCCACTGTGCTCCCTGTCATTTTCTTCAACAGCTGAGCTGGCCTTGTCCGATGGGCAAGGCCTTCCAAAAATAGCCATAACTCATGAACGTCCCTCTCCACGGAAGTCTTTAGTAAAAGGCGAAAGGCTTATTCGTCATGAAGAGAGACCCGAGTAATTCTGCCCGCTTGCCACGGCGGCCGGCGAAGCCTCTAGCCGCGCCGGTGAAGCGCTTGACGGCGCTAGCGCGCGCGCACACGCTTGGCGTGTCCGGGTTGAACGCGGGGCCTGTCGGATTGGGGGGGTGGTTTAATGATGTAGGCGTGGCCTATGCGCTTTGGGGGGCAAAAGGTCAGTGGTGCACAATGATCTAGTGTTTTGCATGGCCATTCATGAATGACCGTTGCTCATTCAGTATGCCGGCATGAAAAAGCTTACAGCACCTGGTATTCCCAGGCGGTCTCCCATCCAAGTACTAACCAGGCCCGACCCTGCTTAGCTTCCGAGATCGGACGAGATCGGGCGTGTTCAGGGTGGTATGGCCTTAAGCAAAGGCAGCGGTGGCCGGCCCGGCCCATATACAGCAGATGGCAGTAGCCAATGCGTCAATGAAAAGCTTACAGCACCTGGTATTAGATTGTGAAGGTTCCGGGGGGGTTGCTTAAGAGTGGGTGCCCGGGTTCGGATGGAGAGCCGGGTCGTGGGTTTAGCTGGCTTCGGGCCTGGCACCCCGGTGGGGGCCCGAGGCTTCCTGGGTCCGAGTGGAGAGCCGGGCGATTGGGGCTGTGTTTTAATGATGTGGGCGTGGCCTATGCGCTTGCCCTGCACTGTTAGTCAAAGCGCTCACACCTATTTGCACTCAGACAACCAAGCGCGCCACTGTGCTCCCTGTCATTTTCTTCAACAGCTGAGCTGGCCTTGTCCGATGGGCAAGGCCTTCCAAAAATAGCCATAACTCATGAACGTCCCTCTCCACGGAAGTCTTTAGTAAAAGGCGAAAGGCTTATTCGTCATGAAGAGAGACCCGAGTAATTCTGCCCGCTTGCCACGGCGGCCGGCGAAGCCTCTAGCCGCGCCGGTGAAGCGCTTGACGGCGCTAGCGCGCGCGCACACGCTTGGCGTGTCCGGGTTGAACGCGGGGCCTGTCGGATTGGGGGGGTGGTTTAATGATGTAGGCGTGGCCTATGCGCTTTGGGGGGCAAAAGGTCAGTGGTGCACAATGATCTAGTGTTTTGCATGGCCATTCATGAATGACCGTTGCTCATTCAGTATGCCGGCATGAAAAAGCTTACAGCACCTGGTATTCCCAGGCGGTCTCCCATCCAAGTACTAACCAGGCCCGACCCTGCTTAGCTTCCGAGATCGGACGAGATCGGGCGTGTTCAGGGTGGTATGGCCTTAAGCAAAGGCAGCGGTGGCCGGCCCGGCCCATATACAGCAGATGGCAGTAGCCAATGCGTCAATGAAAAGCTTACAGCACCTGGTATTAGATTGTGAAGGTTCCGGGGGGGTTGCTTAAGAGTGGGTGCCCGGGTTCGGATGGAGAGCCGGGTCGTGGGTTTAGCTGGCTTCGGGCCTGGCACCCCGGTGGGGGCCCGAGGCTTCCTGGGTCCGAGTGGAGAGCCGGGCGATTGGGGCTGTGTTTTAATGATGTGGGCGTGGCCTATGCGCTTGCCCTGCACTGTTAGTCAAAGCGCTCACACCTATTTGCACTCAGACAACCAAGCGCGCCACTGTGCTCCCTGTCATTTTCTTCAACAGCTGAGCTGGCCTTGTCCGATGGGCAAGGCCTTCCAAAAATAGCCATAACTCATGAACGTCCCTCTCCACGGAAGTCTTTAGTAAAAGGCGAAAGGCTTATTCGTCATGAAGAGAGACCCGAGTAATTCTGCCCGCTTGCCACGGCGGCCGGCGAAGCCTCTAGCCGCGCCGGTGAAGCGCTTGACGGCGCTAGCGCGCGCGCACACGCTTGGCGTGTCCGGGTTGAACGCGGGGCCTGTCGGATTGGGGGGGTGGTTTAATGATGTAGGCGTGGCCTATGCGCTTTGGGGGGCAAAAGGTAAGTGGTGCACAATGATCTAGTGTTTTGCATGGCCATTCATGAATGACCGTTGCTCATTCAGTATGCCGGCATGAAAAAGCTTACAGCACCTGGTATTCCCAGGCGGTCTCCCATCCAAGTACTAACCAGGCCCGACCCTGCTTAGCTTCCGAGATCGGACGAGATCGGGCGTGTTCAGGGTGGTATGGCCGTAAGCAAAGGCAGCGGTGGCCGGCCCGGCCCATATACAGCAGATGGCAGTAGCCAATGCGTCAATGAAAAGCTTACAGCACCTGGTATTAGATTGTGAAGGTTCCGGGGGGGTTGCTTAAGAGTGGGTGCCCGGGTTCGGATGGAGAGCCGGGTCGTGGGTTTAGCTGGCTTCGGGCCTGGCACCCCGGTGGGGGCCCGAGGCTTCCTGGGTCCGAGTGGAGAGCCGGGCGATTGGGGCTGTGTTTTAATGATGTGGGCGTGGCCTATGCGCTTGCCCTGCACTGTTAGTCAAAGCGCTCACACCTATTTGCACTCAGACAACCAAGCGCGCCACTGTGCTCCCTGTCATTTTCTTCAACAGCTGAGCTGGCCTTGTCCGATGGGCAAGGCCTTCCAAAAATAGCCATAACTCATGAATGTCCCTCTCCACGGAAGTCTTTAGTAAAAGGCGAAAGGCTTATTCGTCATGAAGAGAGACCCGAGTAATTCTGCCCGCTTGCCACGGCGGCCGGCGAAGCCTCTAGCCGCGCCGGTGAAGCGCTTGACGGCGCTAGCGCGCGCGCACACGCTTGGCGTGTCCGGGTTGAACGCGGGGCCTGTCGGATTGGGGGGGTGGTTTAATGATGTAGGCGTGGCCTATGCGCTTTGGGGGGCAAAAGGTCAGTGGTGCACAATGATCTAGTGTTTTGCATGGCCATTCATGAATGACCGTTGCTCATTCAGTATGCCGGCATGAAAAAGCTTACAGCACCTGGTATTCCCAGGCGGTCTCCCATCCAAGTACTAACCAGGCCCGACCCTGCTTAGCTTCCGAGATCGGACGAGATCGGGCGTGTTCAGGGTGGTATGGCCTTAAGCAAAGGCAGCGGTGGCCGGCCCGGCCCATATACAGCAGATGGCAGTAGCCAATGCGTCAATGAAAAGCTTACAGCACCTGGTATTAGATTGTGAAGGTTCCGGGGGGGTTGCTTAAGAGTGGGTGCCCGGGTTCGGATGGAGAGCCGGGTCGTGGGTTTAGCTGGCTTCGGGCCTGGCACCCCGGTGGGGGCCCGAGGCTTCCTGGGTCCGAGTGGAGAGCCGGGCGATTGGGGCTGTGTTTTAATGATGTGGGCGTGGCCTATGCGCTTGCCCTGCACTGTTAGTCAAAGCGCTCACACCTATTTGCACTCAGACAACCAAGCGCGCCACTGTGCTCCCTGTCATTTTCTTCAACAGCTGAGCTGGCCTTGTCCGATGGGCAAGGCCTTCCAAAAATAGCCATAACTCATGAACGTCCCTCTCCACGGAAGTCTTTAGTAAAAGGCGAAAGGCTTATTCGTCATGAAGAGAGACCCGAGTAATTCTGCCCGCTTGCCACGGCGGCCGGCGAAGCCTCTAGCCGCGCCGGTGAAGCGCTTGACGGCGCTAGCGCGCGCGCACACGCTTGGCGTGTCCGGGTTGAACGCGGGGCCTGTCGGATTGGGGGGGTGGTTTAATGATGTAGGCGTGGCCTATGCGCTTTGGGGGGCAAAAGGTCAGTGGTGCACAATGATCTAGTGTTTTGCATGGCCATTCATGAATGACCGTTGCTCATTCAGTATGCCGGCATGAAAAAGCTTACAGCACCTGGTATTCCCAGGCGGTCTCCCATCCAAGTACTAACCAGGCCCGACCCTGCTTAGCTTCCGAGATCGGACGAGATCGGGCGTGTTCAGGGTGGTATGGCCTTAAGCAAAGGCAGCGGTGGCCGGCCCGGCCCATATACAGCAGATGGCAGTAGCCAATGCGTCAATGAAAAGCTTACAGCACCTGGTATTAGATTGTGAAGGTTCCGGGGGGGTTGCTTAAGAGTGGGTGCCCGGGTTCGGATGGAGAGCCGGGTCGTGGGTTTAGCTGGCTTCGGGCCTGGCACCCCGGTGGGGGCCCGAGGCTTCCTGGGTCCGAGTGGAGAGCCGGGCGATTGGGGCTGTGTTTTAATGATGTGGGCGTGGCCTATGCGCTTGCCCTGCACTGTTAGTCAAAGCGCTCACACCTATTTGCACTCAGACAACCAAGCGCGCCACTGTGCTCCCTGTCATTTTCTTCAACAGCTGAGCTGGCCTTGTCCGATGGGCAAGGCCTTCCAAAAATAGCCATAACTCATGAACGTCCCTCTCCACGGAAGTCTTTAGTAAAAGGCGAAAGGCTTATTCGTCATGAAGAGAGACCCGAGTAATTCTGCCCGCTTGCCACGGCGGCCGGCGAAGCCTCTAGCCGCGCCGGTGAAGCGCTTGACGGCGCTAGCGCGCGCGCACACGCTTGGCGTGTCCGGGTTGAACGCGGGGCCTGTCGGATTGGGGGGGTGGTTTAATGATGTAGGCGTGGCCTATGCGCTTTGGGGGGCAAAAGGTCAGTGGTGCACAATGATCTAGTGTTTTGCATGGCCATTCATGAATGACCGTTGCTCATTCAGTATGCCGGCATGAAAAAGCTTACAGCACCTGGTATTCCCAGGCGGTCTCCCATCCAAGTACTAACCAGGCCCGACCCTGCTTAG